>NW_027267484.1:0-32825 GCF_963676685.1 Mytilus edulis | reverse complement strand
ATACTCTCCTGAATTACACTAGTATCTCTTAGAAATTTATCATTAAAAAACACATCAAAATATGATCAATAACTTTGTATAGTAAAATGTTTAATATAAAAAAAGAAGATGTGGTATGATTAAGCATGATCCTTGCAATTTACACTTCTTACGCATTCAAAAAAACATTTTGAAAATATTTTTTTTATAATAGGAAATAACTATTCACAATTCTATCAAATTTGTCACAAAATATTTTGTATATCTACTTTTATTGATATTAAGGTTTTCACATTTCATCAAAAATGTTATTAGGTCCTTTATATGTTAACATAATTTTTTTCACATTTATTAATAACCAAGCCCTAGTTTTCAACAAAAAGCATAATAACCAATAACCTTGTATTTCAGCATCATAAAGCACATAAAAAACACACACTCAGCTCTTGTTTGAAAGTGGGCTTGACAATATTCTAACACCTTTACATTTTAATTATAAGTGTTATTAATATGGAATCATACAGCTGTCATTTTTTTTTATTGACCATTGCAAGTGCCAGACTTATTTTTTTAATCAATTAATATCCATTTCCACAAGTGTGAAAGGCAGTACAGAAAGATGTGTTAATAATATATACAATGTTAACGAACACCATCTGACTTATTTTAATGGAAATGAAACGGAAAAACTGTGTTAAAACTAAATATCTAACCAAATTTGTTTTAATATTATAATATCTGCTCCTGAAGAGCATAATTTTTTATCTCAATTTCCAATTTTTAATACATGCAATATAAGAGTACCAACTGCACAAAAATATTTAAGTTCTGTTATCATTATGTTGAAGAAAAATAATACAAAGTAAACTGGACATGATTTTAAGAATATCTAGGATTTGACCAATTCAGACATTTTAACAGGTATCCCCCCCCCTTCTAAATTCTTCCTACTACCAAAGTACAACTTCCTAAATTCTCTACCTATACAACTTTACATATAAACAACACTTACCATTCACAAACAGAAGCTTATTCCTCTCTCACCCCAATTAACACTATGGTCAGTGAAAATGACCTCTGGGTTAAAAACCGATATAATCTACTGATGAGAATACAAGATGACACAGTGAAAGCCAATTAAATGCTACAAAGTAAATTGTACCGACACCTGATAGGTGGGGAGGAGATAAAACAAGCTTACAATGACTTAAACCAACCCCACTTAGATCTAAACATCTGAAGCATTTGTACACAATGTAACATTTAATCATCTTTATGTCATAAATAATAATCTTTAGGACAAGAGGAATATCTTTAATTGATAAGAAAATTATGGCTACCTAGTTTTATTGATAATGACAAGTGCACTGGCTGTGTATCAAATACATGCAAGTGAATTGAACCACATGCTATCTTTTGTATTACATCAGCCAATAATATTGTCAAAGATCATATATCTTAATTTCTTGTGGAAATTGTGATAAACCTATTACTAGCTCAACATGAAATCTAATTTTCTATGGATCCAAAATTTGCCAAAGAATTTTAATACATTTCCCAGTGGGATATACTTGTTTAGATAAACTAGGGATACAAATTCAGGATATATATGAAAACTGTTGAATTTTGGAACACCCTCCCCCCCTTTTTTTATTTAAAACTTTTGGGATCAGCTTCGTACTGATTTACATTTCAAATAATGGCATATTAAGACAGTTTGTTCAAACACATGCTATCTTCAAGTTATCAACTATTTATAGATTAGTCAATAGTACTGTCATATCATTGTCCAAATTGCAAGTTGAAAATGTGAAAAACCTAGTATGAGCTCAGCATGGAATATATATGGATCCAAAATTTCTGTCCCCAGAACCACATTTAAATACATTTTGCAGTGGGTTATTCGTTAAAATAAGATAGGGGATAAAAAAAATCATATGTATATTTCTGAAAACTTTCAATTTTGCAATCATACCCTACACCTATTTTTTTATTTGACTATTTGAAATTTTTGGGATCAGCTACTATATCAAATTCCAATAATGGCATATTAAGACAGTTTGTTGAACCACATGATATCTTTAAGTTTTAAATAAGCAATAAATTCATGATCCTTAGCTCAACATTAAATCTATGGATCCAAAATACCTCCTAGAACCACATTTAAATATGTGTTCCAGTGGGATATACAAGTTTGAATCAGGTATGGATAAAAAATCAGTTGGATACATATTTACAAACAAAAACTTTTTTTTAAATCAGTTCTTGCGAGCTCCCTCCCCCCTTTAATTTGAAATAGTTTGGATCAGCTAATCGTTAACATTTCCAACAATGGTATAGGCAGAATATTGATCTTCAGAAATGGGGTTTGGCATTTACTACCGGTAGGCTAAATCGATGATTCTTCAAATTTTATTTAGGAATGTATTACATAATTAACAAAAATTGACAGGACCAAATAAAGTTTTACAGGACATGTCTTGTCCATCCTGTGCTAATTTCAAGGACTGGACATTTAATTTATGTCTGTTGGTAATATTTGTGATGTCACGTCTCATAGATGAATACTGAACATTTCCTTTATTTCGTTCATACGCATAAATAAAAGAAGAATTTGTCTGAGGACACGCATGCCCCACTCAGATTTTTTGTAGTTATAAATGAACTTAGCTCTAGAACTATATGTGATTACCTGCCCAAAATTGAACTCTGTCTGCAAATGTTGGTACTCTAGCATTGTGAATGAGTTTCATAAACTTTGGATGAGAAAAAACTTTAGGTTAAGAGTGAAGAAACTAAAATGAAACGGAAAGAAGGACGGTTGAGGGTAACACTTAATGCCCCAGTTGCCTACAGGGAGGGCATAAAAATATACCAATTTAAAAGTTTCTTCAAGTTTACACAGATTTAAACATTTTAACCTAAGGAGATACTAATTCATTGTTCTTTAGTTTGATAATCTTTACAACTGATCTTTACACATCCATTACCAATGATAATTCACTTTTCAACAAATAAATCTCAGAACATTATACAATGCTGAAAATGTGGTACACAAGAGGTTAAAATCAAGATTTTAAGTGCAAAACTTATCAAAACAGATAGATTTCAAATAATGTAATTTTTGGTAAAATCTGAAATACTGGCAATTAAAGTTGAATAATGTATGTTTCTTTGAGTGGGAGGATTTATATTATTTAAAGTGCAATAAAAAGTGAACTAAGCAGTAAATACAAGGCCGCATATAATTGTAATGTAATTTATTAGATACATATTAAAAGATTATAGGGTGGGGTTAGTCAGACTATCATCTTATGATCCCACTGTAAATATCTCATTTGATATATGGTATACACTGATGACAATTTGAAGAAACTAAATAAATCAAACATGAGGTTATAAAGAACATAAATCACCACCCCCATCACAGATCACTCAAAAATAAGAGATAACTAGAAATAGTGATGGGAGCTACGACAGACAGCCACTAGACTACTGAAGTTATGGATTCTTCCATTTTAACATTCTACAGAAGGCTGAAGTTTTAAGCTGCACCATTAATTCATTTCTGAAGTTAAAAGAAGATTTAGAGATAGAGCTGAAATAATGTTTGTACAGATGTACAGGGTTGACTAAGATGAACTAAGTTTTTGACCTAAACTTTCAATGCCTGGTTTTCTTCCTTGGAAGGGAACAAACCTTTTAGAAATATTGATGAAATAAAAGTCTTAAAACCAAGCACTGAACTGTGGAAGAAAAAATATCTGTTCATCAACACTACCAGCAGTCCATTAATTAAACTATCAGTAGAATTGTGAACTAGTCCATTTTAGGAAGGTTGAATTCATCTTAAAATTGTAATTTAAGTTATTCTCATTCCTGACAAGTTTTTTTATCATATGAATCATTTATAGAAGAAGGCAAGAAAAACCTAAAATGCATCAATTTAAATCCATATGTTAGAGACAAACAGACAACACAATAGCCAAAAGATAAACAATTAAACCAAACCACAGTCCACAAAACTGTACATAGAAGACTCAAAATTGAGATAGTCAAACACCACCAAAAACTGGATGTTAACTAAGGTGCTTCAGCTGAGAAATAATTTCAGCTTAGCTTGTAAAACAAATTCAGTTGATTTTTGTAAGTAAAATCTATCGATTAATCAGAATTGGTGACGTCCATACCCGTAGCCAGGGAGGAACCCCCCCCCTCCTTGAAACCAGAGTGTGACTGTTAAAGTCAACATTCTGTTCAAATTGTGACTGTTAAAGTAGAGTTCATGAGTCCAAATACCCCCCCCCCCCCCCCCCCCTAGGATTCCTGGCTAAGGGCCTGATGTCATAAAAGAAACTGATCCTTTGTGCAGTTTACAGATATCCAAGAAGTTGTTGAATTTAAAATACCTAAACCTTGATTTACTAGCCTTTAGATAAAAGGCCAGCATTATTTTTGAACACTGACGCAATAAACCTACCGGTACACATCAAATTTTGGTTTTTCCACATTTTTTAAAAACAGAAGCCAAGAACATATTTCTATCTGTATGTGTTATGTAATATGAAGCATCAGTGCTATAAAATAATCAAAGTGTTTAATGTACTATCTTTGAGTGATGTAGAAGATTACGTAATAGTACTACCCTACTGAGATAACATATGTAACAGTGTTTAAGTTTCTGGAATTCTGTACCTTTATTATGAATTTTCTCTTATCATTCTCTGTTTGCGTAATTATCAATCATAAGGAACATTTTCAATACAACAAATATTGATGAATCATAAACGCAATGTTCTTCTTGATGTATCCTTTAAAATTTTATTCTAAACAATTAAACATAAAAAAATGTGAATTTAAAAAAAATATTTAATTGATAATATTATCAAACAACATTTGTTTGGTCCTCAGAAAAGAAACTTAAATTCATAACTTATATTTAAAGACATCTGGAATGAAGTGGTTTTTTTTTAAAAGTACAATTCATGTAGATTTAAAATTCTGTGATAAACAGAAGCTTAAGTAAGCCTTTAAAAAAATCTTTAAAGTTTTTAAATTTTTCAACAGGTTATCAGGAAGTCTGGTCTCAAGTCTTTCAAATTTAAGGTGGTACCTAACACTACAGGGAGATAACTCTGTAAAATCAGCTAAACATTTTAATTACGTTGTGATGGCTAAGGGAATATTAAGCTTCTCAATGATCAAAATAAGTGTTTGTCAAACTGCTATATAAACAGTGTAATTTTCCTGACAAAACCATTGGTTCAAAATTTTTCAAAATTTTATATTTTTGTCAAAGTGTCAAAGTAAATACTTTGTTAAAATTGATGAAAATTAAACGAGCCAAATTAATTTTATCAAAGGTGTTGGGTACCACCTTCAGCAGAAATGTCAACAAATTAAAGACAAAGGGGGATAACTGTGACAAAACAACTTAGTGTGTTGTATTAATTCAAATTTAAATTGGAATAGACATTACTAATTTTTACAACTTGTGTCTGATCCATTAGTCATTTTGTACAATAAAATATGTTTATAAACTAAACATTTATTCAAAGACTAATTATTAGAAGCCAAAATGTATAAATATCTTACTGTGCATTGATAGAATGCAGAACTTTCATCAAGATCCTTGTAAAAATCTCTGGTTATACTAGAAACCATTAATTACTATCATTTCTATCAAATTGTCTTAATATTATTTAACCCTTTCAAGGCGAACAATGCATTGAGGCATCCCCGTAGCCAGGCCGAACAATGCGTTGAGTCATCCCCGTAGCCAGGCCGAACAATGCTTTCATGCATTACAATCACGTGATGAAATAATTTTCGTCTTTTTAAACTCATTTCCCCCGTAAAGCTACGTTTAACCCAATAAATATCAAGGTTTTCAACAAGCTTGCATGTTACAGTATAAGAATACGTATTCTTACTGAGTTTGACGCCTAATATTTACCATAGTACAATGAAAGATCGGTAGCGTCAACAAACAAAATAAGTCGTCGCCATTTTGTACAAGACATGTGATGCGAACATGTGACCTTTTAGGTCAAGAAAATGTTATTTGGAAGGAAAGTCAAATATAATTTCATTATTAATTTGATTTATATAATGATTAGAATAACGAAAAATGCTTTTCAAAACTTCACGGAGAATAAAAGTCAAGTAATAATTGGACTTCCGTGGGCGCGGCTATTCCATTTTCCCACGAGTGCAAAAGGTCGCACTCCTTTTATGGAAAATCTAAATAAAACTATCCAATCACTTTCCTCTCCACTTGCTCGGTGTCAAGACGCCAAAATCGTAGTAAATATAGTAAAATGTCGTCTGTAACATTTTGAAAATACAAAAAATGTCCGACACTTCAGAGGACGAGTTTGAGGGGTTTTCGGCGGGTGAAATCGAACTTGCATGCCAAAGATATCAAGTGCAATTAGCCCAAAACGGCATTGGTGATGATTTTCTGATAAGTGATATTGAAAGTGAACTGTCTGATGACAATAATGATGAACCACAACTTGTTGACATAAATAATGCCGGTGATGCACCCAACAATGATGGATGGCACCAAGAGTTTGATATTTATGAAAGAGGTCTCCCCCATCTGTTCCAACCTAGAAATACTACTGGTCCACAAAATATATTAGGCCCAGAGAAGGATATAATTGACTTTTTCCAACTGTTCTTATCTGACCACCTTTTACAACAGATAATTGAGAAAAGTGATGGCTATGCAAAGTTGCAAAAAGATTTGAATCCTGACCTACACAAGTCAGCTTGGTCTTGTCCCTCCTTGCCCGAGATGAAGGCTTTTATTGGTTTAACTTTCCTAATGGGTATTGATGTAAAGCCAGATTTAAAATCCTACTGGTCTAAAGATTGTCTGGAAACCCCATATTTTGCCACAGTTTTGGCACGTGACAGGTTCATGCAAATTATGAGATATCTACACTTTACTGATCCTCACCAGCGAGTTCCACAAAGAGGGGAGCCTAACTACGACAGTACTTACAAAGTCAGATACTTTATGGACGCCCTTAACCAACAAATGAGGGATCAATATATACCTAAAAGAAATGTATCAATAGATGAGTGTATGATACCATACAAGGGAAGGGTTGCGTTGAAACAATACATGCCTGCAAAACCAACAAAATGGGGAATTAAGCTCTGGGCGTTGGCAGAGTCTGACACTGGGTATATGTCATTTTGTAAAATCTACCAGGGCAAAACAGATCGAACCCATGTAGGGTTGGCTAGCACTGTCGTATTTCCTGTCTTGAAGGTGCCAATTTATCCAGACAAGGTTACCATGTTTACATGGATAACTACTTTTTCCAGTCCTGAATTGTTCACCCAATTTATTTGAAAATCTTGACACTGGAGCCTGTGGAACAGTCCGTCAAAACAGAAGAGGCTTACCACAGGATTTAATGACAAAGAAGCCTGTTGGTATTACACAGAGAGGAGACAGTCAATTTAGGCAAAAGGGGGCAATTTTCAGCTACAGTATGGAAAGACAAGAAAAATGTTTCTGTGATATCTACCATCCATGACAACAGCTTGACGGAAGTGAGTAGAATTGTTCAACAAGAAGGACAATTCCAAAGGCAGCAACTCCAATGTCCAAAGATGGTTGCAGATTACACCAGCCACATGGGCGGTGTCGACCGTTGTGACCAGTACATACAGTACTATTTCTTCTGTCACAAAACAAATAAATGGCCAAAGAGAGTGTTCTTCAAGATGCTGGAAATTATTAAGTTTAATGCTTACCGTCTGTTACAAATGTCACCAAATCACCAGCAAACTACATCAATGACCTATTTGGATTTTTCTAAATCAGTTGCAACTCAACTCATTGCAGGGTATACCACAAGGGACAACCGTAGGGGGAGGCCATCTAACCTACCTGTAGAAGTCAGACTAACACACAGACATTTACCAGCAGATTTGGGTAACAAGACATGGTGTCATGTATGCTGGCATAGGGTAGCTAATGATACTCAGGAAAAAAGGCGTCAGACAAAATATGGTTGCGTAGAATGTAGCAAACACCTTTGCATGCCACAATTGCTTTAGTCTACCACTCAGTCAGAAATTACACTTCTTATTGACAGTTACTTTGTTACACATGAAGTTGAAGGAAAATACATAATTTGCTGAAAAGATATTCATCATTTGTTGAGAGGATTTTCATTGTTTGTTGAAAGGATATTCATAATTTATAATTGTTGTTACAGTTGACAGTTTCATTTATTAATTTTTGATCAACAATATTCCAAATTTTAAAGAACATTTAATTATTTTCATCATTGAACAATACACAACCAAAGACTGGAAATTCTAGCATCTCATAGAAACTGACACAGATAATTATTTAAATAAATCATAGTAAGTTCATTATTGTTTTTAAAGAGTCTCACTTAGTTTATCAAGATATTGAAGTGTTAAATATTCATACATGTATATTGGTGTGTCAGATCAGAATACATTGGAATAATATTTCCATGATACAAAACAAAACCAGAAAAATATATATGCATGCACATTCATTTAAAAAAGCACATATGAATCTGGAAAAGAATTCATGATTGTACCAGAAAAAATAGTATTTGATATCTCCACAAAATTTTAATAAATCCACAAAAGATCCCAATAGTCAGTTTATATCTAAATCAATGCAAAAATACAAAGAAAACATTGGACCAAGAAAGACAACTCCAACTTGTTCAGAGTCATCTGATTGCATACTGTACAGGTAAAAAATGGCCGCCGGAGAATTTGACATACCATTTTCATTCGTGTTTATTCACACCATTGAGCTAGAATTTTGACTCTGGAGTTATTTTTTCCATAAAACTTTGATAAAGGAACACTCGATAGGTGTTAATTACCGTTTGCAGTGTTAATTTAGAAGATGGAAGGAATAATCATAAACCGGTCACAAAAAAAAAAAATGATTTCTCAAATAAAACGTCATTTTCCTCCAACAAAAGGTTAAAACATGTCAAAGTATGTATTGTCATGTAAATTTGTTTGTATTGCAACGATCCTTTCATACTTAAGTGTAAAACTATCGAGTTTGAACCCGATTTGATGAGAAACAACAAAGATACAAACGTTTTTTACAAAACGTCACTTTTTCTTCAGTCACACGTCAAATTAATTCAGGCCTGGTAAACAACGTCCTGAAATTTGATCAGGTCACACAACGTCACGGTAAAAAAAAATCAGTAAGGAAAGTGTTAAAGAATATAATAATACAATTGTTGGTTCAAAAAACCATTCTGTGCCACCAGTTCCTTGATGTTAATTTTTCTAACACGATTTCTATTGAACAAATTACCAGTATTTATAATTTTAAAACAAAAAAGGGAGAAATAAATATGTATTCCCCTTCAAGGCAGACTTCATGCTTTACCACAAAGTCCTAGGTACAGCCATGGCTTGTAAAATTGCTTTTGGGGTTGTAAAATTCAGACCAACAGAATTCAAATAAAAATTTTAACAAATCAAGCTTCTGGCTTATGGACTCGTAACTTATGTGTGAAGGCTGCAAAGGAAAAGATTTCTCTATGTCAGCATACTAAACATTTTCTTCTGAAAAAAAATACCGAGATAATCCTTTCCTTCTCTGGAGAATTGACACCTACAAGTACGTGGGGTACTATTTTCATGGATTTTGTTGGAACAGGAGACCAACAAATTCAAAAAATTTTCACCATAACATTAATTTCCTTAAGGCTTGTAGGCAGAATTTTTGTAAACCATGAAATCAGGTATACATAAAAAAAACAAAATTTCTTGAAAAAAATAAAACTAGAGGCTCTTTAAGAGCCTGTGTCGCTCACCTTGGTCTATGTGCATATTAAACAAAGGACACAGATGGATTCATGACAAAATTGTGTTTTAGTGATGGTGATGTGTTTGTAGATCTTACTTAACTGAACATTCTTGCTTCTTACAATTATCTCAATTTATAATGAGGGGTCAACTGACCTTTTTGGTCATGTTGACTTATTTGTGGATCTTACTTTGCTGAACATTATTGCTTTATACAGATTAATATGTAACAACATATAAAAGTACTAAGGGTATTGAATGAGCCAACAAATTTCCAATTCAGGGGCAGCAACCCATTGGATTAAATTCAGTTAAATTTAGTTTCAGAGGAGAAGATTTTTGTAAAAGATTACAAAGATTTACGAAAAATGGTTAAAAATTGACTATAAAGGGCAATAACTCATATAGGGGTCAACTGACCATTTTGGTCATGTGAACTTATTTGTAAATCTTACTTTGCTGAACATTATTGCTGTTTACAGTTTATCTCTATCTATAATAATATTCAAGATAATAACCAAAAACAGCAAAATTTCCTTAAAATTACCAATTCATGGGCAGCAACCTAACAACAGGTTGTCCGATTCACCTGAAAATTTCAGGGCAGATAGATTTTGACCTGATAAACAATTTTACCCTTGTCAGATTTGCTCTAAATGCTTTGGTTTTTGAGTTAAAAGCCAAAAACTGTATTTTACCCCTATGTTCTATGGCAGCTATCTTGGTTGGTTGGAAGGACGCCAAGTGATGAGAAAAGCTCACTTAGCCCTTCGGGCCAGGTGAGCTAAAAAGAACAAATGATACCTAAAAAGTAATTGAATCAACATATTGAAGAAAAAAGTAACCCTACCTGTCGAATTAGAGACAACTGTGAACTTGTGACTTTCATTTCTGTATTTTCCATTTCATTCCCTCAAGGGGAGATAACCCATCCACCTCACACTCCTCCTTTTCTACTGGCTCTTCTAAAGTCTGTAAAACCATTAAAAAACATTATTACAAAACAGACAATGAAAAATCTTTCTAAATTCCTGTGTCTAGATAAAACCTGAAATGGAGAAACATTCACTGCAATAAAACTCTGATGGATCTTAAGTAATTACATCATATTATTGCCATTAAACCAGGATGAAGAAAAAGTTCTTTCAGTTCAAAGATACTTAATATTCTAAGTCAGAGTACATAATCTTTATGCCATAGAGTTACATAGAATTGAATAAAGATTTGTCGGCTCATTCAATACCCTTAGTACTTTTATATGTTGTTACATGAATTTAGCCTGCAGAAATGATATTATTCAAAAGTACATTTTCATATCAATATTTATGTCAAAGCCACCATTATTACACAAATTGATATCTGATGTCAGAAAAAAATATTCTAAAATTATCAATTAATAAAACTGGAGACTAAACTAAGCCTGTATTAAGTAAATAATCTGTAATCAATGTCTTGGTTGCAAACTATTGTTTCAAAAAATAGGATCGGAAAAGGGCAAACAAACAATATTTTAATTCAGGCCAAATAAGTCTGAATTCAGTTATGGCCCTTGACAAAAACCAAAAGGAGCTATTTTACACCAATTTTAATATTCCATACATTTTCTTCAAATCATAATACATGCAATTGTAAGACATTTGGAAAGACCAATAGATTAAACCATAATATGTCTGGTCTACAAGCATTTGCAAATTTGAAGCAAATTTTTTTTTCTTTAAATAAACCAAAAGCTCTCTTTTAATGGACCTGACTCCAGCAGTATGCAATCAATATGGGTCTGTATACATTTAATTCAACACTCCTTCAATCCAATTTTGTAGTGTGAAGCTATTGTTTCATTTTTTTTTTTAATATTTCAGTACGATCCTCAATCTTTAAAGAAACTGGCAAGTATGAAACATCAGAAGTATCAAAAATCTGATAACTGAAGACTGATGTCTGTGGTTTAGCATGGTACGTTTGCCAGAACTTTAACAAACAGTTTCTACCTAATGTAAACAAGGCATTTAATGTGTAAAGCAGTGATGTCTTACTAGATAATGGTTAATGATGTTTTCAATAGTCACATGCAGATGTATAAATGATGTTTAAATGATACTATCATTGCTAGTAATAACCTTGATTTCTTAATGATATGCAACATGTGTTTACATTTTTGATTACATTTTTGATTACATTTTTGATTAAAGGAAATGTGCATCTATTTGATTTGATTTGATTTTATATGTTTTTATCACCACTACCACTTTTGGGCTATTTTATGATGTAGGAAGTCGGAGCCCGAGAAAACTACCAATCTTCAATAGGAAAACTGACAATCCTAGTCAATTAAGATTGGTGTCGAGTGCACTCACATGAGTGTGGCTTGAACTCATATCAGCTTTGACTGGCTAGTGATTACAGAAGTAACTACTTAAACCACTCGGCCAACAAGGCCTCCAAATGTGCATAGAGACAGCAGACCAACAATTGAAAAAATAAAGACATAATTTACATTGTTTGGTTTAAGGTCTGTGATTTTTCTAGGAAAACTTTTCACAATTTTAATGATAAAATACAGGTAATTTGTACCCCCTCCTCCCTCTATCTGCAAACTATTTGACCATTTCATAATGAGAGAACCAATGCTAATTTGTTACATAACCGAGATTAACAGATAAAAAAAAGGTTAAAAAATACTGATTTATAATATCATAATTTAAACTACAGGCTCTAAAGGTCTTTAAGAACCTGTGTAGCTCACCTTGGTCTATGTACATATTTAACAAGGACACTCTCCAACAATGTAGATGAGAACAGAATTTATGACAAAAATTCGTTTTTGTTGTTTTTTCATGACTAATAAATATTCAAATTAATTTCCCAAAAATAGAAATACAAATTTTAAATACAACAATTGTTTCTTAAATTTTTTTTAACTCCGTATACAAGTACAATATATGAGCATCAACTACTCACCAGCTTTTCAAGTTTGTTAGTTAGAGCTGAGGTCAATGACAAGCCAGAGTCATTACTACTAGTATCTACAAAATAAATCACCAGAGAAAAATAATTTAGAAACAATCGATTCCTATACTATAAACATAAGGAGATTGCAAACTTCTCAGCATGCAAGGGCAAAATAATGAAAGCTTCAGGACATTTCTTTCCTTTACTGATTCTAAAAAGATAAAAGATCAAAATTAACAATGATTTCTGAATTTCAGTCATACTTATAAATGTATCATGAAATTGAAAGAAAAAAAAACTCGAAAAAAATTGTTCACTGTAAATTTTTCTTAATTTCATAATATATATACTGATGACTCAAGTTCATGGATTGAAGACAAATCATAATCTTGTGGATACTAATTTTTGGTTTTGACAAATTCTGCATACCAAGCTATTGTTCAAGTCAAATTTGTCAATTTTTTTTTTATATAAAGTATAACTAAATGATCTTGTAAATACTATAATGTGGTTATTTTTTAGGTGCTATTTACCATAAGTCACTAAAAAAAGAAAAAAAAACACTGCATTATTGTCATGCGTCAAGTAAGTTGGCCATATTGGATATTAATACCTTGTTCACACGACGACAACAAATAGGATTTGAAATCTGATTTAAAAGCGGACAATATCAGTTTCCAATCACATATAATTCCAAAGTGAAAGCTCATTTTTTAATCGGAGACAAACCACTTGATGTAAATGGTTTGACATCCAATTTCAATTAACATAGGAATTTGATTCTAGAATATTTGTAGTTAAAATTGAGAATGGAAATGGGGAATATGTCAAAGAGACAACAACCGTACCAAAGAGTAATACCTATCTACACAAATTAATGTTCTTATCCAAAGTAGAACAGTGTGAAGGCCTATACCGTTTCCGTTTTAATGCTTCATAAACTCATGTACATGCATGAATGTATGAAGAAAGTATTCTAGACTCACAATTCGCCTTTTCAGAATCTAAGAATTCTGGGTAATACTTTCAAAAGTGTACACCAAAACGTTGTGATTGGTTAAATATGTCCTAGACAATGGAAATTCATCCAATGATGTGACGTTATTTTCATATTGGGGTATGAACAATGAAATTACCCCATAGTCCTTAGGATTCTGAAACGGCCAATATACACCTTACAGATCCACTTGTGAAGGCAAACCTGGATTCAGTTTTTATTTAATGGTAAATCCAAACAAACCTCAGATTTCAGATGTTCTCTTTGAATCTAGCACAAGTGTGAACAATGTATCAGAGCATAATTTTGATAAGAAATCAAATTCAAACTTATGTTTATATTGTGTACTGAATAAAGAAACAATAATGTGTCCATAGTACTCAGATGCCCAACTCACACTATCATTTTCTATGTTCAATGGACTGTGAAATCATGGTCAAAACATAATGCCTAGGTGGGACATAAAAATAGGCCCATAGTAATGGTATCCATCTTGGTTGGTTGGCAAAACATAATTCAGAAAAAAGGACCAGAACATAAAAATTGAAAAAAAGCATGCTACATTAACAGATTGAAATACCGTTATAGTAGTAAACAGCAATAGTGTTTGACATATTGGGCTTGTGGACTAATTTTTGAAACCAGTGCTGGCCTCTTTTACTTCAGTTTAGAAAATGAAAAATAAACACTACAGGAAAAGTATGTAACAACTTCAAAGGAAAAGAATATAAATAAGTTTACCAAAGACAAAAGAAAGCAAAATGATGGCCATATGCAACACTGACCCTTCAATGCAGGCAAGCTAAATATTTAATTTGATTTATTTTCAGTGACCAAAAATTGATTCAACCTTGTAGACTAAAGAACTATACATTCTTATGCATAATAAAAATTCTTCTCTTCTATCAGGGTTCTGCACTTGGATTCTTTTAATGATATAGGAAATAAATCAAAATGTAATATAGGTATCATTATCATTACCCATCTGCAAGATGTATGGAAAATTTATTTGATATCTAATTGATATGTCTGTGTTTGAATTATCAAGATAATGATAGAAATGTGGTCTCTCTCTACCTCTCTCTCTCTCTGGTTCATTTTGGAAAATTATTAAAAATATATTGAAAAACTTAGTAAATATTTCACTACTCTACTCTTAGAATATTTAGCTAAAGTAAAGAATCAAAAATGTCAAGAATCTGAATGCAATATTAAGCAATATATACCTCATGAACCAAAGCATGACTTCTTTATCTTTTTTATTATAAAAATGAAATTCAAGGTTGTTTTTTATTAGTCATAAGCAAACCTTGTCCTTTTACTGAATAGTCCAGCAGTAAAAAAGTTGATAATGAATCAGTTTGGCAACATACAATACACTATAAATTCAAACAAAACAGTTTTCGCTGAACTAGTACAAATTTTTGTTTAGCGTCCAGCTGTAGCCCCCATAGGTAAGGGATTATCTAAGTTATGTTGAAGACCCAGTGGTGGCCTTGGGGTGTTTTCTGCTCTTATGTTGGGTTGTTCTCTCTTTGACACATTCCCCATCTCAATTCTAAATTCTATTTTTCTTAATGTGTCAAGACATATGTATAACACTTATAACTGACAAGTATAAAAAAAAACATTGACAACCTCAAGCAATAAAACTAATCATTTCTTACACCATGGTGTCATTAATCGTATCATGTATTTATCCTAGAACTAGGTACATGCAGTTCATATCCAGCTTTAGTCAATTTTAAATGTATAAGTATCATGTATTTATCCTAGAACTAGGTACATGCAGTACATATCCAGCTTTAGTCAATTTTAACTGTATAAGTATCATGTATTTATCCTAGAACTAGGTACATGCAGTACATATCCAGCTTTAGTCAATTTTAACTGTATAAGTATCATGTATTTATCATAGAACTAGGTACACATGGTACATGCAGTACATATCCAGCTTTAGTCAATTTTAACTGTTGAAGTATCATGTATTTATCCTAGAACTAGGTACATGCAGTACATATCCAGCTTTTGTCAAATTTGACTGTATAAACTATTCTGTATAGGTAAAAAAGTTTTTTTTGAAATTTAAGGGTTAAATTATATCAATTTTGGGAGAAAAATCTTATGGAAAAAAAAGATGGAACATTATAGAAGTTTCCTGATTAAAAATGTTCCAATCTTATTGTTTTTGGCATTGGCAAAGCGAAGATAACATTCGTTGATAATGGCATTGGTAAAGTGGAATTTAACATGTTTCAAATCCAATATTACTTTAAATATACCAACTTGTGTGTAATTGTCTGAATATTTTGTTTGTTCACAAAAACTTTTAAACCTAATCAACATGTTTCACAATAAGGATCAATGCATAGATAAACTTTAATCTCAAATTTAAATCTCATTATCTTCTAAATGAGCCTACCTGCTGCAGAGAATTGCTTTAAATTCAAGTATGAAATTTGTAACTAAAATACTTTCACCTTGAACACTAATCCCTCACTTATACAACTGCAGGGCTTATGATCAAATTTGAAAATTGTTCCATGTAATTGATAGGTATAATTCTAAAAGAATGCAATTTACATTTTAAATTCCAAACTTTTGTTTGCTTTGGATCAAGATATATATACAAAAGTCTACATCTTGATTTATACATACAATCATGTATATATACATTCAATTTTCTCACTACTTACTGTTTAAATCTTTCAACTACATGTGATTAAAATAATTAGATTTTTAAAAGCCGTTATATCTCATGGTATGACTGATACGTACTATACAACACTTTAATATCTTTTTTGCAAAAAGATAGAAGTATTTTATTTTGGCTATCAACAATGAGACACTAGCCTATTAACACTGAGGTTGTTAATCTGAACCCCTCTTTGACATGATGATACCCTCAACATTTTGGTCGACTAGCTAATTTTGTTGAAAAAGGTGGGCTTCCTTTACCAATAAATTAGGGTGTCATGAGACAGCAAAGTGCGCTGAAAGTGGCATTAAACACAATCAATCAATCAATCAATAAATATTAAGTCTTAAATCATTGAATTCACAATAAAAAAAAACAGTAACTAGTTATTAGGGCCTTTCTGCAAAATTCCTAGTCATAGCTCATTACTGACCTTGAAACGTTATTTGCTGGACTAAACAAGTACAACTGTAAGAATAATTGCATTTACCTAAATATTCTCCTGATCAAAGTTTTCTAGATAATAGTCCCTCAAGAATAGATTATAAAGACACTTCTGTTGACAATAAAGCACATGTAATATCCCTTCCTGATATCAAAATACAAATGTAATTGCTTTCACTAATTAGATGCATGTGTTTTACAAATGAAGACTTGGCATACATGTAAGTAAAGCCGAATACCAGTTCAAACCAAGGTGATAATCACAAAATATCCCAGTACAATATAAGGCCAAATAAAAATATATGTGTGGTTCCAGTAACCCTACCGTCCCTACTTTTTCGGCTTAGAAATAGCCTATCCTACAGATTTTATTGTCATTTTTCATTAAGCACTGTTAAAGTCAGAATGTTTCTCTCCCATAGACTCAATGTAAAAAAAAAAAACATAAAATAAAAAATAAAAAATCCCTACCTACCTTCCCTAACTTTTTTTCAGATGTAACTGGAACCAACATATTTTTTTATTTGGCCCAATTACAAACAATATTGTCAGTGTTACTTTTTCCTTTAATTAGGATTGGAGGTGCATTCTATTTTTTGGGGGATTTGCTATCTAATATTATGTGTAAAATTAAATTTGAAATATTTGCCTTGAATAGAGGAATGATTTAATACTTGAAGAAACCAGAACTATGATAAATCTCTCAAAAAGATAGCTCAAAGCAATTTCTACTATCTCACTTTTAACTTGCTAGTCTGAAATTATAGGCACATCCTCAGATACTATTAAAGTGTTTAACATCTGTGTAAAGTTTCACCAATACACATCTATCATGTTAGGAGTTTCCTTTACAAAGCAAAAACAGAAAAACAGACAGACAGACACCTACAGGGTGATTTCTGTATTCCCTTCAAAAATTGACCTAGAGAGTTCAACATTGTTATTTTCAGGCCTTATCAAAATGAAATTTTAATTTAATTACTTTACTATTAATTATCAAATATTGATTTCAATGACAAGTAATTTTGACAAGATGACTATAAATTATTAATAGATTAATCATAT
This sequence comes from Mytilus edulis, assembly GCF_963676685.1. Lineage (NCBI taxonomy): Eukaryota > Metazoa > Mollusca > Bivalvia > Mytilida > Mytilidae > Mytilus > Mytilus edulis. The sequence continues at coordinate 14,847 of NW_027267484.1, read as the reverse complement.
CTATTTATTTATAATGTAAACATCCTCGTCTCTGACTAAATATATAAAGTTAGTACAGAAGTATGGTAAGATGGTTAGGCAAACCAACACTGCTTATGATAATTATGGCTAATTTAGGGTCATTTCAGGTTTTGACCTTAAGTATTTAAATGAAATAAATGTAGATATTATGGTCCACAAACCTGTAAGAGGTAAATCTCAGTTATATGCCTGAGGCTTAAGATAATAAATATGGTTTCCTCTTTACTTCCTCCTATTACATAAACATGGGTAATTGATTTTACACTTTAAAGTTATTTAATATTTTAAAGATTACAAAATGTGTCAATCATTCAAATTTGACATGAGTTGTTTCAACACCTTTAAATGGAGATTTTAGAAATTCTATAAGAAAAAAGATATAATATTGATTGATTGAAAACAAAAATTTCACAATCTATTTATTTTCCTCCTAATCAGCAGTGCATCTGTAGAACATTCAAAATGTCTTTCCAGGATTGCACAAACATTATATCTGGTGAAATATGCATGACGGTGTGCAGGAACTTTCATACCTGACATTTTGTACAACTATAACATCCTAGTATTTTCTCCTTTTGAATTTTACCCCCCCCCTTTTTCTCTCCCCTCAATTAGCAGTGCATCTGCAGTAGATGCCAAATGCCTTTCCAGGATTCCATCTACATTCTCATGCACTGTATCTGGAGAAATATACCCTACAGTGTGCAGGACAGTTCAATACTTAATTCTTCCTTTGATATGGTGTACAACTATAGGTACCATGCTACGATTTTCGCATTCACAATTTATTCACCCTTTTTTCAATCAGCATTTCAACTGTAGTACAATAGTTTAAATGACTTTCTAGGATTCCATTATTCTCATAATATCTAGAGAAATATTCACTACAGTGTGCTAGGCCTTTCAATACTTATTTATCCACTGACGTTTAGTACCACTTTCAATACTAACTTATCCACTGACGTTTAGTACCACTATCAATACTAACTTATCCATTGACGTTTAGTACCACTATCAACAAATCAATCAAACTAATAAAATCATATCACATTTAATTAGTAGAAACAAATAAAGCTAACTTACCTTGATTTTCAATACACAGATCTGGTTCCCTTATCACAGTATCTGGTACCCTAACCTCCTCCTCCTCTTTACTATAGGAGATACTATCAACCGACTGCTACAAGAAAAGGATCAGTCATAAATTTATCACACAATAAATATATTCCCAATAAACAACTTGAACTTCTAAAGTATCTAACATCAAAGGGTGCAGATGAAATAAGAGGTACTTCATTTATCCTTTACAATTTTTGTGGCTGATTCACTTTTTAAAACAGATCGACAAGAGAAATTACCTACACTATTGAATAAATTACATGTATTTTCTCCACAATTTTGCTCAGAGCAGATTTTATAAGTTTAAGTCTGACATATAATTTGCTTTACAATTCTTGCTATAGGCTAAGAGTTTTATACACTTCACAACTTGAAATTGCAAATTTAATTTTGATTTTCTTAAGATAACAAATGTGACCATCTTTAATTTCTATAATATGAGGAAATTACAACAGTTAGGTAATATACATGTATTTACAAAATGTCATAAGTGTAACTTGAAGGAGTTAATATTACTGTTATTATTGGCAAATATACAAACTAGCATGTGGCAATTAAATAAAAAGGAAATCACAATTGTTATTGTTTTCCTTTTCATCACATTAACAAACCTACAAACAAGAGGTCCCATTGCCCCTACATATTTTGGCTGCTTATTTACTTCATAAATATCAAATAAAAGTTTATTCATAACAAATTTGTTTCCAATCACAAAATATTCTTTCTTATTTCATATTAAAATTGAATTATCTTAACTGTTAACAAACAAAACATACAATAAAAATACAAAAAAATAAAGAAAATCACTTATCATCATGATCATAAGAAACACGATTAAAAAAAAAATTAAAAAAATCATTTTTTTCTTGAATATATATTCCTTTTATTAATCACAACCATGTTTTTCTTGAATATAAATTCCTTTTATTAATCACAACCATTTTTTTCTTGAATATATATTACTTTTATCAATCACAATCATTTTGCATTTTTTAATTTGCATAATTTTCAATGCAGTTTAAATCAAATTCATTAATAATTAACTTCTTCCTTATGAGGTCAATGTCTTACTTCAATATATATGATCTTAGGCCAACTAAAATTAATTAGTAGATTTTCATCCAAATTTTTGTAAAAAATGGGGCGGGTGGGAGGATTTTATCTTTTAAATTTAATTTCATATGAAACCTTCTTGTCACGTGTTATTCGATCATATATGCAAGTGTAATAATAAGCTTATATCATGTAAATACATCCATTAGATATCGTGTATAAGACAATAACAATCAAAACCAAGGAGTAACCAAAGACTCATAAAACCAAAAGACATTTGCACCATCAGTTACAAATAATAAGTAGGAAACAACACAAACTCCACTAAAAACCAGGAATGAAATCAGGTGCTCCGGAAAGGTTTAAGTATTTCCTGTACCGTATACGGCACCCGTCATGTTATTTTTTTGTTCAGTTCGGTAATGATGGAAGGTTGTTATGACTGAGGAAGAATATCACTGAGATATGATTTCTGACACACTTTTGTCATAATGGCCAATCAGCTCATGATGGCAACTATACAATTGAGTAATGATCTTAATTTGATGATTCATAGCCCTGTCTTAGCAACTTTTGAGAAAGCAGTATTCTTCGTTCAACAAAATCAGCGTACATGTACTTTGAGCTAGCTCTAGAGTAACGTATTAATATTGAGACACATTTACTCCATATGCTGGTGCCGCTTTTTCAAATTCGTATTCAAGTATATATCTCTGATTGGCCACCACTGTTCTACATGTAATTGCCGCTTTAGAAACCTATTTTATAGTAAACAGCAGAAATGTGAGGAAATGCTCTCTTCAGTTGGACTACCTACATGAAATATTATTTTGCTTTCTAAGCTATGTTTTGTTGTCCGAATAAAATGAAGCAAATTCATTGGTATGCAACACTGTGACGAGTACGATAAGTACAGAATGAAATGAAAACTCAAACAGTGTTGAAATAATAGGGTTGGTCTTTAATATGCAAGATGCAAATATAATTACAATGTAGAACAGAGTTGTTAAATGACTCTATCGTGGGTATTGGGACAGAGGATGTTTGCTGTTTTTTTTTGTTGCAAAAAAACGAAAGGCATGGATAAATTTATTTCTAAGAGCTTGCTGTAAATTAATAAATTAAAAATGCGTATGTTTGTCGATTTTCTGAACTCAATATACGGTCATTAATCTAAAAAGTTCATGCTTGTGTCAATTTCTTTATTCCAGTCAAATGTGTTCCACGATTCTGACGCTTTTGGGTTTCCTTCACAGTCCAAATTTCTTGACACAAAGTCATTGTATAAATAAAATAAATTCAAGGTGTTTTACTCGCAAAAATTTGTCATTTGTGACATAGTGTACGGCGATTTGCGTTCTTTGACACAGCGAATATTTCACGCCCTTCTCATAATCAATCTTTTAATTTATTCTCGGTAAATGATGTTGACATCATAGATCAGCAGAATATATCGACTTAATCATCCAGTTAGAATACTCTAAGAAATACGAAAACCGAAATTTTAAAACAGGAAGTTTTACACGAAACGAAATATCGACGGTTACCGGTAACGGAAATGAACAAAATCCGGAAATCGTAATTTTTTCAAAAATAAAAAAAATCGGGGCGGGAAGATTTCAGAGGGGCGGGCGGGGATGAAAATCTATCAATTAATTTTAATTGGCCTTATAGTAAGAAAATATTTTTCTTCCTTTTATAAAATAAAATTCCCATTACAAGTCCTATCAACATTTTTCAGAAACATAAATAAAGACTTTTAACAAATTATAGCTTAATAACTAGGGCCATTAAATCAGGGAGAACTTTGATATTATGTCCATTACTGGATTTTTTACTTTTAAGGAATCTGTCTTTCTTTTTAATTGATTTGCAGTTTTTTTTATCTATACCAAGGCAGTTAGGAGGAAAATAAACTAAAGGCTCCAAGAAGAAGAATCAGGCAATGTAGAAGAATTTCAAAACATGGTGGGAAAAAACCTGCCAACCAGCCAACCTATCTATCCTATTTTGAAGTTAATGTTATCCTCAGTTAGAAATGGTAGTCTATCCAGTGCACACACAGAAAATTTGTTAGCTAGCAATCAGAAGCTATTTATGCGCTTAAAAATTGTAAAATATTTGCGGTTAATAAAAATTTTGCAAATAAAATTGAAATAGCTGCCATTAAAAATCTATTAGGTCCACTTTGAAAAGAATCTTTAATGTCATGCTCATTTTTTATTTGAGGCCTGAAAATTGTCAATAATAATCTACAAATATACATTTAGGGTCATAAAGTAATCTACCATCCAAGGTCTAAGGCCTCATTGGCAATGGTGCAGCATCTCTTCATTTTCATAGAGAGCATGGTATGAAGTAATCATTTCTTTAAGGTGGTACCTAACACTACAGGGAGATAACTCTGTAAAGTCAGCTAAACGTTTTAAGTACGTTGTGTTGTAAAAGGAATATTAAGCTTCTCAATGATCAAAATTGGTGGTTGTCAAATTGCTATATAACCAGTGTTATATTTCTGACAAAACAGTTGGTTCAAATTTTTTTAAATTTTATATTTTTGTTAAAGTGTCAAAGTAAAATAAGTATTTTATGAAAATTAAAAGAGCCAAATTAATTTTAGTGAAAGTGTTGGGTACCACCTTAAGTTTTAATGGAAACTGAATGAGTATTTTTGTATGTACCCCAATGACTATAAAATCATCATAACTAAACTTGACCATTAATTTTTGCAGTAAGAACACATTAGTATTTAAGAAGCATTGGTCTAGTAGAGTATGAGAACACAGAAGCAAGATTAAGTCCCATTTTCCAATATATCAAGGACCATAACTCCTGAACAGTAAAGGTAAATATCATGAATATAGAACTTGATCTCCATTTTGTCATCAATATTTCCAATGGTATTTCAACTGATTGGGCGGAGCGTAGGTTTTAATTTGCATAAGGACAGTTTATTTGAAGATGTGTGTGATAAGGATGATTGCCGTTATAATTATTACTGATTTTGAATCACCTATCAGTGTCATCAAAGGAATTTACAAAAGAATGACTGGACACTTCATTAATGAGTTTATCCTAAAACACCTTTCTATAGATGGACTGGTTTATTATGAGCGAACCCGATAAACTCCGCCCAGTCAAGTGAAATAAATCGAGTAATAGTAACATAATAAATTTGAAAACCATTAGTAGAAGGGTTCATAAGCTATCACAAAATAACTGTTGGCAGCCACCCCTGTATTTCATTAATCTAAAAACTGTTCTTTTTTCTTTGGAAAACCGAGTTAAAAAGGATAAAAAAAATGGACTGAAGCAGATAAAAAAAAACAACATACCTTTGAGGAAGGTTCTTCTTCATTGTAGGAATCTTCATCTCTGAAAGAAAGAAAACAAAATGTCCTTATTCATCACTCCAGAATATAAAGCATATTTGATAATATTTTCCAAAACATAGTCAAATATTATGATAAATTAAAGACACCCTTTACAATTCAATCAAATATATAAAGTTATTCCAGTTTTGAGATAAACAATGGAATAAGTAATAGTCCTTTATTGTCATCTAAAAATCTGAAGCACTCTGAGTAATATTGAAAAAGTATTTAATCAACAATTTTCTAAAGAATTTAAAATTGCATGCTTTTATTGAAAATGCTTTTCACTTTATTTATATAAAGGTCAGCTGTTGGTCTAAGTCTTAAAATATAAAATTATCACTTTCTTCATACATATACATCAGGAACACTTCAAGTCAAAACTACGAAAGTTTGAGGACCAACAGATACCATACTTCAACCCTTTCCTCCATAATGACGCCTTTTGACGTCTGTGTAGTACCCCATTTGTAACGCTGTGACTATGAAATGTCTGCATCAGACTTAATAAAATTTGTATCTATATATGAAAAGGATATTCATAAGAATATCTGACTTAAATTTATTTGATGATTTTTTTATTTTTTTTTGCAATGCATTAATACTTTAAAGCATGTTTTCAGCATTTGATTGAAAAATCCTATGCAAATCAAGTATGCAAAAAAATAATTTCCATTGAGGAAAGGGTTAAATAATTTCTAGATTTATCAATGAAAGATTAAAGAAAATGTAACACTTAATGCCCACCTTGCCTTGTGACAGGGGCATCCAAAAACCCCAAAAACAACAACAAACCAACACTTTATGCATTTGATGTGTCCAAGGTGCATTCAAATACTTAAATTGTATTTAACCACTAAATCTTAAAAAATCATTGATCAAGTACAAGGGGACATAACTGTAGCAGAAACCTCATACCCACAAGCAATGCAAATTTGTATATCAAAATGACATTTACATTCAACTTAAAACTAATTCATTAATTGGGCAAACAACGGGAGGGACCAAAGGGAATAAGCTATGCCTTTACATTTATTGGAGAAGTTGCTTTTAGTGGAGAACAATTTAAAAAATTTCTAAGTTGAAATGACAAAAATCTAAAAGTTCATTGGACAGTAATTAACATGCACATCTGAGTACTGTGGGTTCATTATTATTCATTGGATACCAATTTTTTGTGGATTTTTTTAGTACAGACAAACCACGAAATCAAATGTTCAACTAATAACACATTTTCAATAGGCTTGTATGCAGACTTTGGAAAAACCACTAAATCAAATATCCAGAAACATGTAAGTTATCTTTAATCCACGAAAATTGGTACTAATGAAAATAAATGAATCCACAATATTAGTATCAAACAGTTTAATGAGCGATATGTATATATGATAGACTATACAGAAGAAGTTGGGATGACATGCCAGTGATTTTGTTTGCCACAAATTACAGCCAAAATTCGGCTTTTTCCCCTAGAGAAAATTCCCAATTACTAAAAAAAATGGCTTAAAATTCCTCCCAAAAAGTTTTACGTTTTCCCCAAACAGTGATGGCATTGGAAGTAATTTTTGTAAATATCGTATTCATGTTATTATTTTATTATTATAAAGCACTTTTGAGATCCGGTTTTCTGATCAGAATCATCATGGTGTTTGTAACACATGTGGGTTTCAATGCATTAAGTACCATCATTTGTTCTGTTTCTTTCCCTTCTCCGAAAAGTACCTTTCAGGTTGAAAATGTCTGACAACCAAAATATACATGAAAAAACAGTACAAAAAAGACAGCATAGGTCAGCAAAAAATCGAAGATGTGTTTAGAATAAAATATACAAATTTCCCAATTTCATTAAAAAATATGCATTTTTCCCAATAAAAAACGGTAGAGGTAGTTTTGAAAAAAGACAACAATACCACTGCATGCTTGGTGCCAGACAGGCCTGAAGTTCTAAGTTTAATTAGGAATTACTCATAAAAACAACCTGAATAGACAGAATGCACATCTGCATATAAGGATCTAATAATATACTAAATTTCATGCTGATAGGATGAACCATGAAAGAGAAGCTGGGATGATAAGGTTGGTTCTCATATTCGTAAAAAATGTCTATGGTGAAAGGGGTATAATTCTAGATTAACTTGACTATGAACAAAATCCTTCAATTGGTAATGGTGGCATATCATAACTTATTTAACTAAGTTTGATTTAATCAAATAAAGGATACAAAATTTAGTTTTGACTGACAGGTTGATTTTATAAACTCCCATCTCCCCCCTCCCCCCCCCCCAAAAAAAACCCCAACAAATTTAAGACACTTTATACTATAAACATACATATATATGTGTAGATATCAGTTACCTGAAAACATCCTGTCTAAGGGGCTGGAATGGATAGGACAAGTGTGAAAAGCTGTAACTTGAGTACGAAACATCTTCATCGAAAACCACCATGTTATCTTTCCAACAATAATCCTCTACTCCTTTGTTGCGTGTGTCGATATTATCACCAAGATAAACGTCGTCCCCCATTATAGTACATCCACTACTTAGCCGACGTTGTGGTTGTGCCGCCACATCACAATCAGATTTACTTTCGATCAAATCAAAGGCGGATTCTGAATCTGTTGATCCAATCACAACATCAGTTTTATACGATTCCTTAGAATCGTCAATTGCGGCTTGGTAACTAAGCCTTCTCAAGCTACAAGTCATGGAATCTTCCAACGAAACAAAACTGTCCTCGTTTTCATTAATATCAATGTTTGTATCACTTTCAGAACGACAATCAAATTCTAAAATGCCATCAGTGCTGGAGTTTTGAGAAAGAAGACGATTCCTAACAACAGTATTTTCAGTGCTTACTGAGCTACAATCGTTCATGTCATTCAAGTTCTCTCTACTAGATTGTTCTTTGTTTAAACTAAGGCTATCAGTTAATATTTGAGGTAATGGTCTGTTTCCATTGAAAAAATCTATTGTTAGTGCCTCTGAAAGATAGGTTAGTACAATTGTCAATGATTTCCAAATTAAAGAAACCTTTGAGAGCATGCTCACATACCCCACGCCCCACATTGTCACTGGACAAACAAAATCTCACCAGATTCCTAAGTTCAAATATGCACATTAACATATTATGTCCTCAGTAACGACAAAGTTTCATGAAATTCTGTTGTGTGATTTCAGAGGAGTTGTGATTACAAACTGTTGCAGTAGTATATTTAGGCCAAAATTCTAAGTTCAAAGGGGCACAACTCCTAGGAAAACAATTGAATCATAATTTCCGATTGTTATGCACATCTTCGTTGTATGTCCTTATCATTTACACAATTTCATGAAATTCTACTGAGTGGTTTCAGAGGAATTGCTATGACAAGACCAAGACTGATGGACAAACTGATGGAAGGACCAAAAACATTATACCTGACGCAATAAATTGGGTGGGGTATAATTATTTCAATATACTGGTATAGTGAGGGGTTCTAAAATGCTGAATTGCTGACATTGTGATAGTGGCTCCTTTTTAATGGATGAGTTGGCATTTTGTAAGGGGTTCTCAGTTATTTAGTATGTCTATTTGGGAGAATAAGAATAATTGATTGTTGGTTCCTAAATGTCCAGTGGCAAATGTTAACTTTGTTTGAAACTTATTTAAATCCTTAAATCAAGTTTAATAGGGAACTATGCAATAAGATTTATAGGTTAAGGATGATTTAGATTTTGACATATTGTATAGTGTGTCTTTTTATGTTGTGATGTTACACCATTATTTAGGGTAAGGGTGAAGGTTGGTACCTATTAAAACATTTAAACCTGCTGCATTTGTTTGCACCTGTCCTAAGTCAGGAACCTGATGTTCAGAAGTTGTCGTTTGTAGATGTGGTTTATAAGTGTTTCTCGTTTCTTATATAGAATAAACCATTGGTTTTTCCTTTTAAATGTTTTTTTCTTTGTTTTTTCCTTTTAAATGTTTTTTTCTTTTACAAATTGTGAGTTGGATGGAGAGCTGTCTCATTAGCACTCATACCACATCTTCTTATATATATATTGAAGGTTTTAAACTTAATATTAATGATGACTGCAATATCAATGTATACATGGAGTTATTGCATAACTTTCTTACCTACGAGTGGAGAGCTTGCAGAACTACCGGTCCCAAAACAGCTACATTTGCGTAAAGATGATTCTTTTTTCTTGGACTTGTTCTAAAAAATACAACATTCCAATCTTGTTTGAGATCAAATAAAATGATTTTTTGACATACTGTCATTTATTTTGTTATCTTCCAAGGGATAAAGCAATAATTTTCAAAGAATGAACCCAAAACAAAACATCTTTCCAGAATAAGCAGGTTAAACAGATGGCATGATTTAAGTGTTAAGAAACACTCAATAAAATTTCATAACAATTCTGATGGACGATGGTTAAAAGCCTTGTGAATTGTCTTTTAACCATAATTATCTTTTAACCATATTATACTGGAAAAATTGCACCCAGTGTTTCATGGTTCTGACCAAACCCCTTTATGCATTACTCTTCATCTAAATGAAGTGTGATAAACAGAGATAGAGAAAACCAACTAAAGATTTTTTGTTTATTCTTTCATATTACCAGCTCAAATGTTGACTTTGTCAGATGAAGGTCAGATTTCAGGGCCAGAATTTCATTAAATATCCTCCTCTTGATTGTATCTGCTGAATCATTCATCTCGTTCTCAAACTGAAAAATAAAGAATGCAACTTTGTTATCCTTTCACAATACAGAATTTTGTTCAGTAATTTTTTTTTTTAAACTATCCAGAAATGAGTGCTCTAATAACCCATATATTTCTATATAATATGTCGGGGATTTTTTTTTTTTTCATTTCTTGCCGATAAATATCTGTATATAATTGAATAGATTTGATGAAAATCAAACAAATAGTTTCTACAATAGTAATTTAATATAAACTGAATATTGCAAAGTAAAATGACACTGAAAAAAACCCTGTTCTGTTAAGTATGTATTCAGGTTGCACTTTAATAAACAAATATGTATGTAATGTTGTTTGAACCCTCTTTTAACAATCTATAGTTTTTCCATTTTAAACTTTTTATTTATTTTGGAGTTATTTCCAATTCTTATGATTTTGAACTATTCTGTGAATTAGCTTAGATCAATACTGTTTATCAACTGTTTCAAAAGCAAATTCTAAAATATTGTTGTTTAAATACAATGATTGTTTCAATAAAATTTAAATTCAAAAGAGCCAACAAAGAAATCTTCAAAGTGAACAGCATCTTCAAAGGATTGGCAAAATTATCAACCTAAATGGAATCTCTGAATACATAATTTTTCCAACTATTTTTAAGTCAAATAAGAATTAGTCATATGGACCATAATTTGCTATTGGGCTCCGTTTCCTATAACTATAGAAAAGTAATAAAATGTGAATTACTGTAAGAAAAGTTGTAACTACATCTAAAGATGCCATTATTTTTATCAACATACAAGTGTATGCTACTCTTCCCTAGAAAAAAAATTGAAATTAACAAATTTCAAAAATTATACGACCGTATTTGTGTGTCGTTTCTCGCGTTACTTTTCGCGTCCGAAGTGCATAACGCTGACTAATTTATAGATAATCGTCACCGGCAAATTCGTAATTTTTGCTTTAAAATAACAAAGAACATCGACCAATAAGAATAGTGAGAAGAAAATGCCAAGAACTATAAGTATTTCTGAAGCAGGTGTAAGAACACTGTCGTTATTTTGGTTTCCCATTTCGTAACGCACATTTTAGATGGTTTAATCTGCTTTGTTGCAAAAGAATTCTTTGAAACAATATGCAAATACGAACTCTCGCGAGATGTTCAAACAGGTAAATCAGAGATGATTTACATTCTTGTTTTGTTCTTCCTCAATAATTAAGTTAGAAAATGACGTTATCGTTATGCGTTACATTTCACACGAAACAGAAGTCCATTTATGTATTAAAATTGTTTTTGTCGTTAAGTTCTAATCATTTCCGGTCATACGTGAAACATGTGACTAACATGTGATCACGCCCTTACAGCCGGATATACGAAATACTAGGTCTAAACATTGTATTTGTTTCCAACGGATGTAAGCAAAGATAATCTGTAGGCTTGTTTCGTCTTGTTTAAAAAAGGAAAATACAATTTTCAAAGAGATTGCGCCGGGGGTCTATTATTTTTCCTATGTGCATAATGTTACATACGATCTTGTGTGAAAATAAATGCCAATGACTTGACAAAATCGATTTCAGATTTGACCGACGTTTTAACACACTTCGTTTCCCAATAACGATGTAAAGGGTCCTTGGAAAATTCAATCGAAATTACGTCTCCTATCATGGTGCCGATGTTCGTTGGATTGATTTAGCTTCAGCAGTAAATATTACTGGATATTTTAGGTGAATAAAGATAATTTAATAAAAAATACATGTTAATGTACCGTTACACTTGGAATGTACAAAGTTGGTATCTTTGTCACAATTTTTAATTAATTTTTTTATTCATGTTCTGCAAACACTTATCAGAAACCCAATAAACTTGTCAAAGGAAAAGTAAACTTTTACCATGCATGACTTGAAAGGAAGTACTTTATTGATTTTAGCCCACTAAAGTAGGTTAAAATGTGGAAACCATGTAGATGGTGTACAGGTCACAAATATCACATGGTGCCTATTTCAAAGATTTTAATTCCAAGTTAAAAGTTTTTTTCTTTACTGGATTTAAAGAATTTTACATTGCCAATGATTTGGAATAAAATTTTATATAACTGGAATTACAAAACCAAATATAAATATATTTTTTTGGCCAAAACATCAAGGTACAACGATTATGGTATCCTGTATCAATGAAGAAAATATGGAAAATTCTGAATAAATTGTACTAATTGTTTTCAAAACAAGCACATATTTAGGAGTTTTATAATACTGTTACATTTAAGATGGATTTTAAGAAAAAGTATACTGTTCAGATTATTTTAAGCAGATTTTGCAATAAAATAAAACTAAAAAAATGCTTTCGGTTTCTTATGGTTTCCTGTCACGTTTAAAAAAACTTTAATATAACATTGAAAATAGATTTTAAATATTAACATGAAGCAAGTAACACTGGTAATGGTGTTTATTTATGCCTTTTGAATTATATTGTGCAAAATAAAGAAAAGAAAGATTGGTTTCCTGTTTGGTTTCCTGTCACGTAAACGGTGAATCAAAATGTATTAATTTTTTCTCAAAAAACTCAATTGTTCCATTCATACTATTCTAACACCATCACAACCCACAAAATAAAAGTTAAAATTTTAGAACTTATAAAAAGGATACAAAAAGAAACCAAAGGCCCGAATACCAAATTATGGTCCATATATGTTAGCGAGAAATATAATTCAATGAATCCACCAATGGAATTAATAGAATAACAAGAATGTGTCCAATAGTACATGGATGCCCCACTTGCACTATCATTTTCTATGTTCAGTTGACCATGAAATTGGGGTCAAAACTCTAATTTGGCATGATTTTTGCAAATAAGAAAGATCATATCATAGGGAACATGTGTACTAAGTTTCAAGTTGATTGGACTTCAACTTTATCAAAAACTACCTTAACCAAAAACTTTAACCTTAAACTTGCACAATCATTTTCTATGTTCAGTGGACAGTGAAATTCGGGTAAAAACTCTAATTTGGCATTAAAATTAGAAAGATCATATCATAGGGCACATGTGTACTAAGTTTTCAGTTGATTGGACTTCAACTTCATCAAAAACAACCTTGATCAAAAACTTTAACCTTAAACGGGACGAACGGTCGAACAAATAGACTGACAGATGAACGGACGAACAGACCAGAAAACAAAAAGCCCCTCTTCTATCGTAGGTGGGGCATAAAAAAGTAAAATCACAAAAACACTGAACTCTGAGGGAAATTCAAAACTGAAAGTCCCCTAATCAAAATATATATCAAATATTTCAAACTAATAACAATCAATTGGTAATATAAAGCCACCTACACTGATTTCATCCTGACATTCATTCTCTATATCTTTTTGAACGATTCTCCATATCTCCTTTAAATCCATTTGTCTGGAAAGTTTATTGGAATACAGATTTTCCTGTAATATAAGATATACAGTAAGCAAATTGTTTTGTCAAATTGGAGGGAAACAATTCACTGAAACATAAAAACATGATTTTTCCCTATACATTTTGATATACAAAGGCAATAAGGATGCATATGGTACAAACAACATTAAAATGTGTAATACATCATAAATAAACTCCAATTTTTTTTTTTATACAAAAGTTCAAAATAAAATAAATCCCTTCCAATTAAGGTGGTAACCAACACTTTCACTAAAATTAATGTGGCTCGTTAAATTTTATAAAATTTTGTCAAAGTATTTACTTTTACCTTTTAACAAAAATATAAAAATTTCAAAAAGTTTTAACCAACTGTTTTGTCAGAAAAATTACACTGGTTATATAGCAGTTTGACAAACACCTATTTTGATCATTGAGAAGCTTAATATTCCTTTTACAACACAACGTAATTAAAACGTTGAACTGACTTTACAGAGTTATCTCCCTGTAGTGTTAGGTACCACCTTAAGAAAGTTTTTTTTACATGTATAATGTAAGCCATCAGTAAAAGTCTTATAAAATTTAATTATTTTTTAATAGTTTTTGAGATCTTAAACTTTTTGAATTATAAAGCTATGAAAAGTCAGGAGAAACATTTTCCTGCCAAAATTTCAATGGCTAATATCTAGAAAACAATCACATTGACCTATATATTTTTTTTGCTCTTTTTGGTTCCTTTTATCAATATATACTAGTGTTTTGAAAAGTTATTTATTTTGAAACTGAGAAGCAAACTCCCTTAAGTTTTTCCTGGGTTTTTTTCTGTTTTATTTAGAACAATCTGGTTCCTTATGAATATGAGGACATAAAAATAGGGAAAAGTATTTTAATGTCTATATCCTGTATTTTAACCTATTTAATAAACCATTTTTTACACTAACCTCTAATTCATAGGATCGTAGCTTTTCTATTTCCACATCTTTTTCGCTCTTCCTCATATCATCCTGTAGGCAGTTTATTTGACCTATCAGAAAACATAATGAATATTAGTGATCAATTTAAGGGGGTAGACCTTGGTTCAGGGAGATAACTCAATAAATCAGTAATGCGTTTGTAAAAGTCAAGTTTCATCAATGTTTTTTAAGCATTTACCTGAAACAGAGTGGAAATAATCTATGTTATCTAGAAGCTTAGAAT
>NW_027267483.1:0-27828 GCF_963676685.1 Mytilus edulis | reverse complement strand
GAGTGCAAATTTTGTAAAAATCTTACACATTTCAGTGTGTTGATCCAAATTTCTGTTTCCTTCGAGGTACATCTCACTGATGGACAGCTGATGTCTCCTCCCAAAATTTCTACAACGCCAACATCTCCATCAATGAAGAGAAAAGATTTCTCTGTTAACCTGTCAAATTTTATCTTGATGATGTTGTCCTTTACACCCTCATAGGTGTAAAGTCCATCTCCTTGAAACTTGCAGCTGTATTCCTCCAACACAAAATCAATACTATACTTCTTCTCACAATCCCGTACATCAAAACGACTCTCAACACCACCAAGCATGAACATAAACAAAAAGCAAATTCGGATCACAACAAAAGCAGCCATATTTCTTACATAAGTTACAGTCGCAGGTGAAATGCATTGTGGGATTGTTTTACGTAAGTCCATTCAATCGGCAATCCTACGGAATCGACCGAATGGTGACGAATGGTTGTACGGTTGTATAATAAGGATGATAGAGTTAGCTCCCATACACTATACGGTAAAAATGTGATCACTGTTCAAAGGGGAACAATTGTTGTATTATGTACAGTGTGGTCATCGTGAAACTATCGTTTAAAAACTTTAGGTAGAAAATACGGTACAGTCATCGTGAAAAGTGTATTTGAACAGTTTTTTGAAAATACATATGATGAAATTATGATCAGTATATTCAAACACTGTTTGTTACCACATTATTTATTTATTGGAAATAAAGTGTTGAAACTGACGATATTTATTCAATTATACCCGATATATTATAAATACCATCAATTCATGTAACAACGATGAAAAACATTTGTGTACTTCTAAATTTAAGTGAATCATTGGGTTGTTGGACACACTGTGCCCTTGACTTCTGTGTTTTACTAGTTTGCACCGAGCGGTTAACAAAACACCACAAACAATGGAACACAATGCACTATAAATTGTGAAGGTCTTAATAGTTAGAACACTAGATATTGAGAAAACATGTCTCCAAACTTTGATAAGGAGCATGTCTATCATTATAGATATTCATTGAGCATACTGATAAAATCTGAAAAAAGAGCATCGCAAACCTCAATCATATTTTCTCAAATTTCAAAGCGTGATTAACTGATAATCAGAAGCATCTAACATGTACTCGGTTGATAGAATTGATCAATCTTTTTGGTTTTCATTGAGCACTTTGTCTTGAAATCAGAAAAAGAAAGAATCTAACATGTACTCGGTTGATAAAACTAACTTATCTTTGGTTTTCATCAAACATTTCATCTCTCAAGTATTGATAAAATCAAAGAAAGCAAACTCGTCACACACCTCGACTATATTTCTCAAAATCTCAAAATCATCTGAACTCAAATTGATTGATAAAACTAAATTATCTTTTGGTTTTCATCGAACACTTTGTCCTACAAGTGGCGGTACAATCGGAAAATCAAACCCATCACGCAAATTGATTGTATTTTCTAAAAATAAAACCAGATCAAGTGAAAATCAGAAGCAGCTAAGCTCATATTAATTAACAAAACGTACTTATCTTTTTTTTCCCATCGAGCACTTTGTCTAGAACCACTAGAAGGTGGTCTTCTTTTCTATGACTATAATCAACTAGTGAATCAAAGAAGGGGTATAAATATGACAGTGTTTGATACACTTTACCAAAACAATTTGAATCAACAGAACTATGGATCAATACGCATTCGCCAAAAAGAACAGCATGAAGGGGAATTTAGAGATGAGAACCATGTTTGGTAGAAACATGGCTCTTGTTTTGACAAAAGTTAACGGTTTCTATTATGTTAACTATTACAACAATAATCCGCGCAACCCAGGCAGGTGTTCCCTAGGGTGGGATGAATTCATTGAGATGACGTCGATGCGAAATATGTTGGAGCAGCTACATTCACAATTTGAGGTAAGTTTTGTATTTTGTTAAGGTGTAATGTGGTACTGCTCGAAGGTCCTTCTTTTTTCATCTCTTCAACTTTTTAGTTATTTTTTTTCTAACAACTGATGTGATGTTTTTTTTTTTAATTTTAAAGGACCCACAACAACAACCAAAAGAACAGATGTTCACCCCGCCAACACCACCACCACCCTTCATTGCCACGCCAATAGTAACACCAGGGGGAAAAAGACAGCACGACGCGGTTGGGGACGAACCAAAACCGAAGAGGCAGATTGTTGCAACAGAGGGAAATTTAACCCTCTTGATTTTTTCCAACAATTGCAGCAGTTTGAGGGAAAATAGTTGTTTTTATATGTAGAATATAGGCGACAAAAGACGTATAGACAATATACTTTTTATTTATAAATGTTTTAACAATAGATCGAACAACATTTGTTTACATTTGGTATTCTAAAATGTCCATATGAATAACTGTTAATTGAGTTTTTCCAAAACCTTTTATCATCAAAGTTACATAAACCAACTTTTCGAACATTATTAATGTATAAAGTATGATTTTCACTTCGTATTAAATCCATATCATTTATTGTCATCTTGTTATCAACTAGGCATTGTTTATAATTAATATGTCGTATTTGTTTATCAATAGCACATTTAGCAACCCCCTTTGCAGTCCGCTTTTCCTTTTCTAATAACTCTCCACCATTCTTAATGTCATATATTAGACTATACATCTTTGGACGCAAACCTATAAATTCTTTGATTGGAACTCCTAAAATTACCAAAACATTCATATTAATAACATAGTAACAAACAATACACTGTTCTTAGAATTTTTATATGAAATCAAAGGAGTTGCAAATGTTTAAGGAAATGTTTAATATGAATTTATTGTATAATAGCAATAGTCTAGAAATAAAAATTTGATACTTAAAAGAAATATTTACCAGCCATTTCATCTTTCATTTTTCGGGCACTCTTTTGTATATAGTGGAATGCAATTGGTCACTTGGTTGATAATTTGATGTATCAAAGTAGTTCAAGAAACTGTTCATATCATCATATACGTCATCTGTATATATTTCATAGCACAGACTATCCGTATCAGTGAAAAGAAGATTTAGGTTCCCACCATATTTCTCTTGCATAACGTTGTAATGAAAATCATACATGATGATTTTTGAAAGTTCTAAAATGACACTTCCTACATAAACAGGTTTGTTTAGTAAAAGATTAATGTGTTTGTTCTCAACACCCACCAAATCTTCATTGAAGATTTGAAATCTCTCAAAGGAAGGCCGGGAAACACACTTTTTAAGGCTGGATTCGTTGTTTACAAGTTTTATGTTTACTCTATTTCGCAAGTTCTCCATTGTTTTTCCAAAGACGGAATTACACATTAATTTGAAGAAATTTTTTTCAAAGTCATTCCTTGCCTCCTGCCTTCTGCTTGTGTTGAATTGAATATAAGTAGCCAACCAAGGAGACTGGTGAAATTCCAATATTCTATGGACTTTAGTAATTTTCATTCCCAAGTTTGTATACAGTTGTAAATTACGGTAATGTGTGATATAATTTTTCTTATTTTCTAGTGTTGGTATCAATTTGGTGGTGTTTGGTCGTTTTCTGTGTTCTCCATATAGATCTCGGTACAGAAATTTGCTATAGCTTGAAAGTTCATTATCCTGTACATTTTTATGTGAGGGTGCTAGTGGATAGGAGTTATGCAAGTCGTGTAAGTCATGGGGATATTCCAGGTCTACCTCCAACATGTACCCTTTATCTGCATCTGGCGAAATGTTTTGCAAATTGAAACTTTTAGTTTCATCTTCATCTAGCCAACACATTAACCCTGTTGGTAGAGGTTGTGACATTGCCCAACCATAGAGGTTATTAGCATCATAATACATTATATATGAATTTTGTTTCGCATCATCATATCCATCTATATATTTGTTGTTGGCTCTTGCATATTGTTTTGATATCATGCTTATCCCCCCTCTACAGCCAAGCTCGAAAAAATTGTACATATCAGGACTTGTCAACAATTCTAAATTTACACCCGTCATTTTCAATGCTGCTTCCCATGCAAGCCCTGGTGCTGTAAAAAAATGACTTGCATCTAATCCATAATAATCAGTAGTCATATTTCTAAATCGCTCAAATACGTCAGTAAGTAACACTACATCAGTCAAAAGGTACAAATCATGATAGCTTCCAAGATTTGACATGCTGAATGTATCCCACACCTTCAGTGCGTGGCGATAATCTTGCTCGGAAATGTCTTCTCTCTTTAAACGATTATAGAAAGCTTCTTTAGGCGGTAGGGAAGTTTCTTGAAATTTGTCATGGATTGTCACATAATCATAGCAGTAAACATTTTTTCGCAAAAGTAATTTTGCAACCTCTTCAGATGGAAACGCTTTTCGAAAGTGATGGAAATGAGTTAACCCATCAATTGCTAAGTTCTCTACCAAGCGTTCTAAACTTTCAGACATAAATTGATAGGAATCTAAGAATCTCAAATTTCCAACTGAGAAGGAAATGTATTTCTCCATGTTGTTGGGAATGCATTTGATTCTCTTGTCTTTAAACTTTCCTGCTGCTTCAATCAATAAATGTGAATCAAATCCTCGAAAGTTGTGAAAAAAGATGGGAATAAATGAAGGATTTTTCAAACTCAGATTGCAAGAATTACACGAAGCCCCTCTAAAATTACTATAGTTTGGGGAGTTCATATTAACACCAAACTCACTCACTCCAATATGCGAGTGATCCCTCACTTTACCCGATGTTTTCGAGAACAATGTACCACATACATAACAATTTGTTGCATTTTTGAATTTATTTTCAGTGTTGGTACTCATGATTAAGGGTTCAGCATCTGCTAATATATTTCCTATGTAATCTTCCTCTTGAAACATGCTCTCAAAAAATTGTTCGACGACGTTTTCCCCTCTATAGATGACTGGTGCTTTGGAATAATTCGCGTTTGTACAAACAACCTGATATGCATAACTGCATGCTTCAAATTTTGTGTGATGAGTTGTTGAAGCAGAATTTGGACTGGGTGAGCATGTATCTAGTTTACATGCCAATGCCTCAAAATCGGCATATATGACAAACGGAACTTTCATTGTTTTGTGGTAATCCTTAAATTTTAAAATATCATCTTCACCCTCTTTGGGGTATTGTACTTTTTGAAAGTCGAATCGTTCACAATAAGGTCGATGAGCATCTAGCAGGTCTTGACGTATAAATCCGTGGAGACATCGATGACAGTAGTGCAGTTTTGTGTGGGATTTATTATGTGTATGTCCTAGGAAACGACTCAGATTTTTAATCCAACAGTAATGAGAGTTTTCATCATTGGACAAATACAGCAAGTCAATTTCATTAGAGCCATTTGACATTTTAGTCATGTATAATGGGAAAATTACCCCATCTTCCCATCCAAACACGTTAATGGATAAGTTATTTTGTTTTTCAAATTTCTCCACTTTGGAAAGAGAAACAGGGAAGTCGATTCCAGTCAAATTCAGGGAATCCTCATACTTCATGTAATGAGAAACACGGTCGGGATTCCTTTCTGCAGGATGTAGTGCAGCTAATACACTCCACAAGAAACATTTTCTATCTTCATTTTTAGCTCACCTGGCCTAAAAGGCCATGTGAGCTTTTCTCATCACTTGGCGTCCGTCGTCGTCGACGTCGTCGTCGTCGTCGTCGTCGTCGTCGTCTGTCGTCGTTAACAATTTTTCAAACATCTTCTCCTCTGAAACTACTGAATGGATTTGAATGAAACTTAACATGATTGTTCCTTAGTATATCCTGCACAAAATGTGCGCTTCGATTTTTGATCCGTCAAAAAACATGGCCGCCGTTACTTAAAATAGAACATAGGGGTCAAATGCAGTTTTTGGCTTATATCTCAAAAACGAAAGCATTTAGAGCAAATCTGACATGGGGTAAAAATGTTCATTAGGTCAAGATCTATCAGCCCTGAAATTTTCAGATGAATCAAACAAACCATTGTTGGGTTGCTGCCACTTAATTGGTAATTTTAAGGAAATTTTGCAGTTTTTGGTCATTATCTTGAATATTATTATAGATAAAGATAAACTGTAAACAGCAAAAAAGATCAGCAAAGTAAGATCTACAAATAAGTTAATATGACCAAAATTGTCAATTGACCCTTAAGGGGTTATTGTCCTTTAATGACAATTTTTCACAATTTGTTCATCATATTTGCTAACTTTAAAAAATCTTCTCCTCTGAAACTACTGAATGGATTTGGTTAAAACTTAGCATGATTGTTCCTTAGATTATCCTGCACAAAGTGTGTGCTTTGATTTTTGATCCGTCAAAAAACATGGCTGACGTTACTTAAAATAGAACATAGGGGTCAAATGCAGTTTTTGGCTTATATCTCAAAAACAAAAGCATTTAGAGCAAATCTGACATGGAGTAAAAATGTTCATTAGGTCAAGATCTATCAGCCCTGAAATTGTCAGATGAATCAAACAAACCATTGTTGGGTTTGCTGCCACTTAATTGGTAATTTTAAGGAAATTTTGCAGTTTTTGGTCATTATCTTGAATATTATTATAGATAAAGCTAAACTGTAAACAGCAAAAAAGATCAGCAAAGTAAGATCTACAAATAAGTTAATATGACCAAATTGTCAATTGACCCCTTAAGGGGTTATTGTCCTTTAATGACAATTTTTCACAATTTGTTCATCATATTTGCTAACTTTAAAAAATCTTCTCCTCTGAAACTACTGAATGGATTTGGTTAAAACTTAGCATGGTTGTTCCTTAGATTATCCTGCACAAAGTGTGTGCTTTGATTTTTGATCCGTCAAAAAACATGGCCGCCATTACTTAAAATAGAACATAGGGGTCAAATGCAGTTTTTGGCTTATATCTCAAAAACGAAAGCATTAAGAGCAAATCTGACAAGGAGTAAAAAATGTTCATTAGGTCAATATCTATCAGCCCTGAAATTTTCAGATGAATCAAACATCCAATTGTTGGGTTGCTGCCACTTAATTGGTAATTTTAAGGAAATTTTGCAGTTTTTGGTCATTATCTTGAATATTATTATAGATAAAGATAAACTGTAAACAGCAAATATGATCAGCAAAGTAAGATCTACAAATAAGTCAATTTGACCAAAATTGTCAATTGACCTCTTTAGGAGTTATTGCCCTTTAAAGACTTTTTTCACAATTTGTTCATCATGTTGACTTACTTTAAAAAATCTTCTCTTATGAAACTGCTGTATCAATTTCAGCCAAACTTAGGCTAAATGAGTTTCAGAGTTTCAGAGTATCTAGTATAAATTTTATATTTCATTTCCTTGTATGTCAAGAAACATAGCTCCTATGGCTAAAATAGAACATAGGAGAAAATGATTTTTTTTTGCTTTTGAAGAAAATAGGACGATTCAAAGAACATTTAAATAAATTGAAAAGCCAAAATAATCATTGATGAGAGATTAAACCAAAAAAATTCAGGTGAGCGATTCAGGCTCTTGAGAGCCTCTTGTTGATGTTTATTATTGAAAGAGAGGAGTACAACTTTGAAGGTAATTTCATGTAACTGGATCCCGAAATCGGTGAGTATTTTACAGTATTAACCTCCAGACCTAGAACTTTGTTAACAATCCAATTGGATCCTTTGTGTATAAATTCTTCCAAGGATCCATTCATTTTTTGAAACGCTTCGTTCAGGTTGTGATCATTATCATCATTTTCCAGGGAGGTGTAAGTTTTACTACGAAAATGCGGTGTTGCTTTTTCTTTAGTTCCATCCTCAATATTTCGCACCATATCCACCCTCACATTCAAATACCATTTAATGTCATGAACTTTTTTTCGTCTCATATTTAATTCTTGTTCAACTTCCAATTTCATGTTCGAAAAAAAATGCAAAAGATCATATTTCTCTGCTTCTTCTGGGATTATATCAATCTTGTTCACCAGATCATTTAAAGCACCTTTTCGAATGCGTTTCAATTGTTTTCTCTTTTTAACTACTTTGGAGGGATCATCATCGGAAGTTTTTAATGGTTCCTTTGCTAAGTCATTTGTTATCGTTGAGACATTTCCCCCCTGTTGCAACGTTTGATTGTTTTCTTCATTATTCAACGGATGCATTTTTATCACATGTTGAAACAATAAATCATAAGTGTAACATATTATTCCACAGTGTTTACATTTCAATTTGGAGGATGTTTTTGTTGTAACACCTCCCTCACACCCTTTTTGGTGTTTCTTTCTATAACTTTTGCGCGAAAATGACTTTTCACATTTGTCACATTTAAATGATATACAATGTGCTTTCATATGTTGGATTTTGTTGTGAATTTGTTGAAATATTTTTTCCACAAATGTCACATTCATGTTTCAATTTCAGCTTTTTACTGTGAGTTTGTTCAACATTTTCAACTTCTCTAACCAGTTCATCCTCATCACAGTCACTGAATTCTTCATGATTCAATTTTCTTTTCAAATTTCTAATTTCAGATTCCAATGGTTCACTGCCAGGTGGATACTTTTGTGTGAGACATTCAAAAAAATGATGTGCTTGCACCGATGTATCCATCATAAAATGAGTAGCTGTTTGAGGTTTTAAACTTTTATAGTTGACTTCGTGGAATTTTCTTATAACTTGTGTGATTGGTGAGTTTATTTGATGCAATCTTAAAAGGAATGTTCATTTTTAAATGGTTTTAAAGAAGTCACTTCAGCTAGTAGTCTTTGTTCTTGTTTGCATTTAAACAATGAAATAACAATTAATACGATAAAGAACAATAACACAAAAAAATTTATTGTTTTTAATCAGATAATATCAATGTTCAAGCTATATATTAACAATTCAAATCTTAAATGAAATCCATTTCAATTTGTTACTGTCTTTTGTTTTTAAATGTTTTTTTTTTGTGATCGGAACTCCTTTTTCACTTCATTCTTTTTCGATTTCAAAAAAGTCTTCGGTTTCATTCGCACATATGATTCATCGCTTTTTTTATTCACAGTGTACTCTTCATTTTTGTGCAATGGAATCTTATTTTGTATATCATCTTTTCCATCCTCTTCTCTTTTAGAATGTGTGTAATTTAACGTCTCATCCTTTGTTTTTACATTGTTAATCAATTGTTGATATTTTAGTTTTGGAACTAACATTAACTCGCGAGCCATAATGTATGCAAGCCTCCAAGAAAATAGGTAATTCTTTTTTTAATTTCTGTAATTGACGTCGTCTTTGATTTAATGTTAGGTCAGGACGTAGTACTTCTCGAATGAGTCGTTTTCGCTGCATCAATGCAGTTTTATTCTTTTTTGAAATGGGACAAACACCCTTTATCACATTATATAAGATTTCTAAAATAACTTGGAGCTGATTTGTCGTTAGAGTTTTCAATATGTATGTTATTTGCTCTGTAGAACAAATCAAAAGAAATTGTATGAATGATTGACGTTCCAATTTATTCATTTTCAGGTTGGTAGATAATTGTGTCCTGATCGGGAAGAATGTCTGTGCGCAACTGATAAGATTTGTCGGAGTGAGGATTAATATCAACAACTAAATATCCATAGGATTTGGAAATTGATTTCTGGTAAGCATCCATAAAAAACTTTGTTCTACCGGGAAATATTTGTCTACCAAGAGTTTGTATTTGTAGCATATCTCTTCTGTTTTGAAATAGAATGAAATAATGACAGTTTAAAGATGCCGTTCTCATTGATTTTCCTTTTTGAAAAATATTTTGAATTAGAAATATAATCGTTATGTTTGCATGGTGACTACCAACGCACATGAGTTGCACCAATTCCTCTGATTCTACTCCTTGCATCATGAGGTCATCAAAAACAATTATTTTATGTCCCTCAACAGCACCCCATTCGTTTAATATATCCATCGTAGGTAGACCCTTGTAAAACTGAATGTCTGCTATTTCATTTTCCATTTCATCGTATATTTTTTGCCACATAGAATAACAAAAGAATATTTTAGAGATAGGACTCTTAAACATTCTATTAGCGTGTTTTAAAATGTTCTTTGTGAAAACAGTTTTTCCTGATCCGCTGGGGGCGGCTATGAAAATAGATGTTGGAGATTCAAATTTCAATAAACTTTCTTTTTCCCACCATGTATCCATGTCGTGATCACTTTGTAGAATGAAAACAAATGGATATTCTGACATATTTATGACAAAAACAACAACAACTAAAAAGCATGGAGTATATCATAGTTTATTTATACATTTACATATTTGATTACAAACAGAAGTGTTGTGCATGCAACAGTGAAACCTTTGTTCAATAAAATTATATACAAATTGATCATTCCTTTGAAAATCATCGCTAAAAATGTCAAAGACTTCTTTTGGCGAAAAATTTCTACAGCGACACATTAAGTAGAATAAACAATATTGTCCACAAACTTTCGTTTCTGAACTCTGCAGTCTCTTGTGATTGAATAACGTTCTCTCAAACAAGTTCACGTACTGTGTAATGTATGGCGATAGTGTGTCTGGTGAGTTTCCATAGGAATCAAATATTTCTAAAATACTGTTCTCATCAACATAGCATGCAACCCAATGTCTTCCGGGAAGCTGATGTGGGTCAGTATTTGTGATAAATCCAAAGGGTGGTGTTTGAAGTTTTTGTTGTATTTCATCTGCTGCACACACTTTCATTATTTTGTTTTTCATTTCCCTATCGCAATTAATGGCACACTGCAACTGGTTGGTGTTCATCGTTCCAAGATTACATCTCTTGCTGCATTTATTTCAAAGTATCCTGGATATTCAGCATATACGATACAGCTTATAGCGTCCCGAAGTGCTGAACTGAACTGAACTTCTAAACGAACGTTTCCTTGTTTAAGTAAGTGTAAATATGACCCATCATCCCCAAAATTTGGCTCGATCTCAAAACAATACAGTGCATACCCTCCAGCGAAATCGTTTCTGTTTAACTGGTTACCTGAATCACATGCCCATTTATCCGTTACTTCAAACATGCTATTGAAGGCTGGAACAATGGTACGACCACTGCTAGTATCAAAATTCAGTCTCATTAAATTCCCAGATACTGGTATGTTATCAACAAATACTCCGATTTGATTTAAATTAAAATGCTGGAAATTAAATGGATTTTTCGTATAATCACCAGCAGCGGCTAGAGCATTGACAAATCCAACCACTACTCTGTTTGGTCTAATGTTTTGAAATAGTTGGTCTTGGGCAAAATTTACTGTCCCTGCTGCTACAGTGATTTGCTTCACTTCTGTTTTGATGAATGGGTACTTTGCATTCACAGATTTAAGTATTTCAGCATGACCATAAATTACTGCAGGGTTGATTTGTATTTTGCAAGCTTTCAAAACGATGTCTTCGATGATCACTTTAAAATCTGGGGCTACCTCGTTCGTCATGAGGCAAAATTCTGGTCTTGTTCTGGTTAGTCTTACATTAATCGCAACTTGATTCAAAATATACCGATTCATGTGAAACAGATCATGGCAAAGAGGTCCTTCCATGTCGCCTGTTTTTGATTGAGCAAAATAACGGGCGCGGGTATTGAGGAACTATTAGATCCTCCATTAACATCGTTGTCATCCAAGTGTCCTGCTACGTCTTTTATCCAGAATTGAGATGTCAGTTGGGAGGTTTTTGATTCGCTACCATACGACAATAATGTCTGAATCATAGCTTTATAGGGATAATGGTTAGTTGTAGATGAAACTAGCTTGCCTTGCATTGCAACTTCCACTTTTGAAAACATTGATTGCAGAAACAAATTTATTGGTCCTACATATTCGTTTTCAGTTAAATTGCTGCCATCGCCTTTTACAAGTTTAGCCTTAACATAAAGCTTTGATCGTTTAAGGTCTACATATTCCATACCATGTTTTCCTGTAATCTCCATATCTATAATATTTCCCGTCAATTGGGAGTTTGAACGAACTTCCTGAAAATACATGCGTTCTACTGCTGACTGGTATGGTGGTAAGCTGAATAAACTTAACCCACTAGGTTGCGCTTCGTGAAAGTCCGCTACATTAAATGCTGCCATAATTATTTTCGAAGATGTCCTTAAATGTTTTAGTAGTTAATTTTTTCCCCTTTGATTTCTTAATCTTTCGTATCTTCTTTGTTGATTTTTTTATCTTTCTTATCTTCTTAAAAGATTTTTTAATTCTTCTATGAGTGAATGTCTTCTTTAGTGTTTTAGATCTTGATTTTCTCTTTTGCAAAGCTCGTGAGGTCTTTACCGTTCGACGTTTTTTAGTTAAACTGAGAGGTTGCGGTGAAGCTTTTCGTTTAATAGCCTTCTTCAAAACCTGGAGTTCGGTTTTTGCTTGTTCAACTGTCTGTTGTGCAGGTGATACCAATTGAACTGTCAATGGATTTGACGAGTTTTTATTTTCTAAATGATCAACATTCTCTATTGGAATCATAAAAGTTCCCTGGCCACCAATGAGTGAACCGCCAACTTGCTTCCTTTTGCCACTCCCACTTTGATTAATGTACGGGTTATGGTTACCTTTAGCCATGTTTTCATAATACTTGACCCATTTTTGTGGGTTGGGAACATACATTCTATCCATGTTAGAAAAACGGGAACGATTTAAAATGAAGTGTCAACGTTGAGGGTTGGTTTAAGAATGAAGCTTGTGAGTCGTATCTGTTTGTTATATAAATGTCAATATCAAATAACTCTTTTGTATTTACAGGAATGTAATGGGGAGACTCAAGAATTGAAGTCCAATCACCTGGTCTAATGCACATGAGTCTTCGAAGTAATGGTTTTTTTTCACCTTCTACAATGGAATCCTGGCAAATACTTGAATGTATGTATATAGTATCCTCTATAGACTTTGAACATTGAATTTCAGCTTCTAAAAGAGCAACTTTCCATGTTCCATCTAAAACAATAGGAGCATTTAAATGTGATTTGAATTTATATGGTGAATTGTCTGGATAATATGGAGATGACCCATCACTACTGAGAACAACATAGATACTCATCTTAACTGCTACGCCTCCGCTGCGTCAGTGATATCTTTCTCTGGAATCCACTGATTATATTTATCAGGCCATCCATCAAATTTTACTAACCACTGAACTTCACCTTTTAGTTTGCGTTTTTTAATTTTTTTTCTATGAACCATAAAGCATCTTCATCTTTGTTTACTCTCTGGAGCTCGCTCTCATAAAAATGGCCGCGAACTGGTTGATCCATAAAATCTTTAATCACATAAACACAAATTGATTGCATTCTCATCCTCTGACTAATTTTAAAAATTTCTCTAGTAAAATGTTCATCATATGATCGATCAAATATCATATTTTTATGCGAAAGTCTTACGAGATCATTGCGCTTATAATGGTATGGTGTAACTGTATTCTTGTTTTTCATTTTTCTTGGTTTTAAATACATGTATGCCCATATATCGGCTTCGTTGGTCAATTTAACATCCTTGGGTGCTATATTATTTAAACTTCTATGCGGCGTTGCATTGTAACTTTTTATGATGTCTGGTAGCACATCAATGTAGCGATGTGTTCTTTGTTTTGTAAAATAGCGAAACATCATGTTCTTGATAGTTTGAATAACTCGTTCAGCTATGTTGGCCTTCGTTGATGAGTTTTGTGTGGTGAAAAAATAAATATCTTCAGTCTTCAAATATTTGCGTGTAATATTTGAAGTAAATTCTGTTCCATTGTCAGTTCTTAGTTTTTTACATTTTCTTCCTTGATTAAATATGCTTTGAAAACCTCTTATAACTTCTTTTGCTGTTTTATTTTTCAGAGGTTCCACCCAAAGATATTTGGAGAAGATATCTATAACAAAAAGAAGATGTTTCACATCTCCATTCTCTTTAGATAGTGAGGATAAATCAGCCAAATCAGCATCGAACTGATCATCAATTCCGGATACCACAACTTTTGCCTTTTTAAAAGTTTTCCGTGCAGGCTTTTGCAAACTGTAATTATCTTGATTCTGCAACCATGATCTGATGGAGTGTTTACCAACATTCTTAACACCTCTGGCTTTTAAAACCTGATACAGCTTGTCAGGACCAAGATATGCACCTGCTGCGGATAAATCATAATAAATCTTTTTCAAAACGGAGTCTACTCTCTTATAATCCTGCCTTTTCACCATATTGATAATGTGGATGATTGTGATAATTGATTGATGGTGAACTGTGAAATGACAAAAAATAAAAACGAATGAACTACTTATACATGTTGATACAATTTTTATTGAATATATGTACAGTTGTGCATAATGGATTTTTAATAAACAGATCAACACTCATCTAGTATGTATATAATAGGTTTTATCAAAAGAGGTATTAAATGATTAAAAGATAATAACGTTTTTCTTTTTCTTGTCATATCAATTCTAGAGCTGGCTATTGATCGGATTACAGTCTTGTATTGGTTTAACTTTTGCTGGTTGGCAATGCTGACTGTTATTCTTCCTTGTAAAATGTTTTTAGCAATAGCACACAAAGTTTGGATATGTTCATCCTCCATAAATCGAACTAACGTCTTTCTTTCATTTGGGTCCACTAGGTAAATAGTTTTCAGAAAAACGGAGTTATGCATAATTTGTCTAAACATTATCAGGTTTTACAGAGCTGAAGTGTAAAACAGAGATTTATATGTTGTGTTCCTCTGCAAAGAACCTTTGAAAGAGTGCACAGAAGTCCTGTACATCCTTGTAAAGTCTATCTGGTTTTGGTAAATTTTTCCTACACCATTCAACATCGTCGAGTAGTTTAAGAAATGTATTCCTAGCATGTTCACTTATGTCTACAGTGTAACTGCTTGTCCAATCGGATTGTTCAATTTTTTTCATTTCTTGTTGCCACTTTGTGCGAACTGCTTTGTGGTCGATGTCAGATAAGGCCTCTTCAAAATGCATCTCCAAATGTTCCAACTCGTTCCACATTAAACATGTATGTTGTATCTGACTGGGATGGTCTACAGCACAACCATAACAATATTTTATTGATAGTTCGACAATGTCTTCTCTCAGTTTAGAAGCAAACTTGACGTTATAAATACTAAGCATGAAGCAAATGCTGTTTTCACCTACATCCATTCTGAAGTTAAATGTGTCTATAGTGGGAAAAGAAGTGATCATACTCTTTTATATTGAAGAATTCAACATTCCAAAGAAATTCATACCAAAACTATTTGAGGTATGTTGTTCCTATGATTGATATTTGATAAAATTCCATAGAAAAAAAATTATAAGCAATGTCTACGTCGAAAAATAATTGAAGAATGGTACTTTATTAGTCACCATTTTTGCAAATAAACAATTTGGTTCCCATTTTTGGTGTTCTGTTTCTACACAATCGGATGCTTCCCACTGTTTTATGGTTATGTTGCAATAGAAACAAGTCACTCGATCTCCAATCCCGGTATAAAAGAATCCGTTTTGAATCAAGTGTTGTGGTTTCTGCACAATCTGTCTTGGCCAATTCTCAAATGTTTGTTCCCTATCGATGTAATACATTTTCGTTGGGTGTACAGGATTAAATGAAAACATTTTTGAGCATAACGAGTCTGTTTCTATATCCATTTTTGTAAAAAGGATTGTCTAACTAGTATAAAGTTTATGTCGTTTGCTTTGGCGAAATTTTCTATGATTTGGAAATATGTTGTCCAATCTCCTCCTCCCAATCCACAACCGATGTGATCAGGTAGTCCAACAGTTTTAACGTTTAGTTCTTTAAGTTGTTCTAAGCACTGTTTGAACCAAATGATTCGGTTTCCCCGAGTATCTTTATAGGGTGGAATATTTCTAAAATTCCTATCTGCAGCACCGAAATCCCACTGACTTAAAAAACAAGCAACATCTGGGTGTAATTGATGTGGGGATCGAAAACGTTTTACAGTACCAGGTTCTCCTCTGTCTTCTGATCTTCAGCGCGTCGTTTGGAATATATATCTGCCCAGGGATATTTTATTGCAATTGTCTTTGATAACCCATGTGGCTTTACACATAGGCAGTTTACTTGATGTACAATAATATCGACATCTCCGATTGTTAGCAAATCACCAAAAACAAATTTTAGACTCATTTTTAAATAGGATTATTGATTACTAAAATATTAGAGTGTTTGAAGTTTCTACAATATCACATTTCATTAAAAGACGTTCTTTTTATTTCTACATTCCTTACATTCAAAGCTAGCTACATAGCTCATGACCACATTATATTGCTACATTCCTCGTGACCACATTCCACGTGATTCCACGTGACCACATTCCACGTGACCACATTCCTTACATTTTTGCTAATCCTTGCTAATTCTGTGCTGGTATGCCTATTACAGTACTACTGATCTGGTTAATAAATTTGAAGATGAGCTGGTCAGGTTTAAAAAAAAATGTATTTACAATAAGAGCACATTTGCAATCAACCTTTCCTGCAACCTTTAGAAAGCAATACACCATAGGAAGAAGCCGACTTAAGAGAGCTCTTTAGTGTTCATTGAATAAAATTTACTTAATTACTTACTCAGAAGGACAACTCTTACTTGTCCTTAAATTCAATGTGTGAAGGCATGAATTAAAACAAATCAAATGATACAAGTTTAACAAATTTAATAACATATTTCACATATATACAAGGCACTATTTTTTTTTGTCTTTCTCTCCAAAGTAGTATATTTATAGTTTAAGTTTTTAAAATGGGAAAACATTGTAATGTGTGCAAAAAATCATAGCTTATTTGAACTAACACCATTTTTTTATCATTATTTTTTGACAAATTAACCACTGTTAAACTGGACAGTTAACTGCATTTTGTAAAACAAATACTTAAAAAAAAGTTTTGCAGTTATAATGGATATCACAATTATTCACAACGATGTATACATAATGTTTAAAAATCACAATAAACTATTGGTAAAACAAATGTTTAAAAAAAATCCCTGCAGTTATTATGGAAATGATATCACAATAAATCATAAGTGTATACATAATGTTTAAAAAATGAACTACCGGTCAAATAAATGCTTAAAAAAATCCCTGAGGTGTTTATGGAAATGTCTGTTTATCTTATAAAATGACACCTTCATGCAGTAATATTTTTAATATGGTTGAGATCATGTGAAATGGATTACACAGTGATGTCAAAAAAAGTATTAACAATACTAAATGTGAATGTTTTGATTAAAGTCAATGGGACCACACCTTTTGAACAAAAGCATATTCAGTCTATAGAGTTAAAACTAACAATGACACATAACCTAATATTTCAGCTAATCCAGTAGCTTATACATAAAACATCATAACCGTGAAAAACAAATATAATTTACTTCAAAGAAGAAAAAAACATTAATAAAGCTATCTGAAAGATTACATCCAAGCAAAAATTTTAATCCCCCGTCACCCCATTCAAAAAAATTAATACACCTGAAAACAATTTTTGTTCATCCTGCTTAACCAACCCCATTAGGATTATCTTCAGATAAAGTTATAATACCAGATTACACTTATTTGTACATCCAATAACAACCCTGTGGCTGAATGTTAAAAAAAAACACAAAAAAGAACCAAAAAATAAATAAAGTTATTCTGTATGGAAAGGAACTTTTTAGTTAAAACATTAACCTCAGAATAAAATAAAAAAAAATTATACAGCCATTACCTTATGCAAAAGCATAATAAAAAAAAGCATAATAAAATAAAATATTATACAGGCATTACCATATGTTAATTACTACTTTTTTTATTTATGGTTAAAATATTACAAAGCTGACTCTAAGAGTACATGTTTGACTTTAAACATACACGTAAAGTAAACCTGGAATGGATATAATAACTTGAAAAGTATTTAAAATCAAAGCGCTGTAAGCGCTGAAGGCAGTTAACCAAAAACCAAGGCAACCGTAATTATGAAAACTGGCAATGTTGCCTCAACATTAAACATTCATATATAGTACATTCATGTTTATCAAATGATTTATTTATTTTAAAAGGCAAATAATTTATATGTTATCAAGGTTTCAAAAGCAATGCATATATGAGGGGGGTTGGGATTTGTTATATTGTCCCATACATGAATATATATGGTTTAGGGGTGGGGATCTGGACCATTTTCAAATTCTAAAACAGGAAGGGTGGGGTGACCCCAGCGACTCTTCCTATATTTCATTTTATTTTTCATATTGTCACAAACATGAATATATATGGTTAAGGGGTGTGGATCTTGACCGTTTCCAAGTTCTCAAACAGGAGGGGGTGGGGTAACTCCAGGGACTCCCCCTATATTTCATTTTATTTATTATATTGTCCTATACTTGAATATATGCATGGGCGGATTCAGGGGGGGGGGGGGGGTGTGTAGCGGGCTTGAACCCTCCTTAAATTTGCAAAGCATGGGTTGTTCTCAGCTTAATAAAGAAAATTCCGATAATTTTACCTCAAATTTTTTTTAGCCTCGCTCTGCTCGGCGAAAATTTAAGTTTGTGCCCCTCCGAACCTAAAATCCTGGATCTGCCCCTCATATGGTTTAGGGGTGGGTATCTCGACCGTTTCAAAGTTATCAAACAGGAGGGGTAGAGTGGCCCAAAGAATGCCACCTATATATCATATGATTTACTTACATTTAGGTATACATACATGTAATATAGGTTCATTATTTGTGAAAATAAAGAAACTTTCAGCTACTTTAATTGACCCTTCAAAATTGAAAAAAAACAAATAACCCTTCGAAATTGCAATAACATGTTACACTTTAAAAGCATCTCACATGCATTATCATCATTTATCACTGATAAAGAAAATTTAAACTGTGACCATGAACATGTATATTGTTAGATATACTGTTCCCAGCTGTCACTTTGTATTGGATTTTTAAATTAAAATTTGTCAAAAAGTAATTTTGAGTTTCTGTATAAAATATTTTTCTGCTTTTTCTTTCTTTTACATATATCTTTTGGTTTACAATTCTAGTGTTTATATTCATTTACCATGCATATATTTATTTTTTCACCTGCTTTGATTTATTTTGTAATTGATCGCCAAACCCGGAATTATCCTTATCCGCTTCCGAAATCGGATCCGATATTGTAAAATTTTGTCTTCACGGCCGCCATTGTTAAGTGTTTCCAATGTTGTTTTTGTCAATCAGATACGATTTTACTCGAATTTATACAATATTTGTTGGCGATTTTCTGTATAAAGCTAGCGGTTGAACAAAATGAACATCGCTGTCATGAATAATAATGATAAAAATAAGTTTTTAGCTCGTTTAATTGGAGACTTTGGTGACTTGCATGGAAGGTTTGCAAAGTAATTTCTTATTTTCTTTCAAGTGGAAGGTAACTACGTCGGGCGTAGCTAGAAACCAACTATCCTAGTCGAAATTCCGCTTGCAAAAGTGGAAGGTCGCGGACCTCGGACCACCGCTAATTTGCACACCTGCCTCCAAATTGAAAAGCTACGAAAATTTCTTTTTTCTAATTTGAAATTGCCGCCAACAGCATGAACAGTTGAACTTATTATATAATAGACTACTGACGTAATTGTACTACGTATTAATGACGAACAATATCCCTACGACTTTTGCCATTTGGGAAATTTAAACTACTTGTCTTAAGAGATTTTCGGCGATTAAATATTTCATACAATTGTTCCTTGACATCTTAGCTAAAAGCACAAGTCATAATGAACTACACAAGGATTCTTAATAAGCACTACTTCCTATGTGTAACTTCAAAACTTTTGGATAAATCGACGATCATTTAAGGTTTTTCTGGTCATATTTTTTGTAATCCAGAATAAAAAGTATTAAAAAAGTGTTCAATTAGTTATATATAACATAGTAGCGAGCTAGATAATAACAATGGCAAGTATTTCAGCATTTATTGGGTAGAACACAAATCTAGGGTGCTCGCATAATGCAGCTTAACTGCATAAAAACAAGAGGCTGTCACAACGACAGCAAACCTGATTTATTAACATTAATTTGTGTCCCGGCAATATCACAAGAACAACAAGTGATGAACAGTGAAAGTGAAAATCATCAATATCAAATTTGACCTCCATTTTTTCATAAGTTTCAACATATTAAAATTTGAAAAGCTTGGGTTAAATAGTTTATGAGTAAATGCAACAGAATGAATGGAAATAATTTTTCAATCTTTCAAGGACCATAACTCCTGAACTGTATAAGTCAAAATCGACATTATTGAACTTGACCTCCATTTTGTCATCAGTAACACCATATTAAAATTTGAAAAGCTTTGGGTGAACAGTTCGTGAGTAAATGCACGGACACGACTGGAAAGACCATGTTTCAATCTCTCAAGAACCATAACTCCTGAACGGTAAAAGTGAAAATCGTCATTATTGAATTTGACCTCCATTTTGTCATCAGTAACAACATATTAACATTTGAAAAGCTTTGGTTGAACAGTTCATGAGTAAATGCACTGGGGATGATGTACACATAGAAGCGAGATATACCCCACAAAGTCCAAGCTACTCTCCACCACCAACCCCCTCAGCATCAGATATAATTAATTAGAATTTAAGTAAGTTTTTTATTTCAATCATTATTATGCAACATATTTTCTCTGTTTATGTGAAAGTGTTTATCTCAGATTTCTGAAATGGTCTAAAACTTGAACTGTCATCCTGCTTTGTTGTTTTTAAGAAAATTAGAGGTTCACCAGTCTTTTCAGTCATAGTAGCTACAGTGTCTATGGTTGTCTCTTCCAAAATTTGAGGTTTATGGGTCTCTTTAATGTTTGTAGTCATAGTATCTGTGTAACACAACACATGGTTATTTGGAATAGTAGTTTATTAAAGCCGGTCTGGACCAGTGTCCATAACGGACGGTCTCCTCTATACAGTAAAATACACAAGTATATATACAGAATATAAACAGTGTCAAGATTTCTATTAATTTGACCATTATAGTCTTAAATCAAAAGATACAGGGATGAATATCTATTAAGTTGACTCTAATTGACATGTTTTGACCAACCTGGAGATTAATGGTCAAACAATACACATATTTCCCGTGTTTTAACTAATTGCTACATGTCAACACCTGGTCTGTATGTAAATATGTTATATATGCAGCGGTCAATTGAACAACCTTTTACAAGGTCATCATTTTCTTAATAGATATTCCCATGTATTTATTTTATTAAATTTAATAAACATTTTATAAATACAAATATAAATATATATATTTATATATTATATATATTTATATATGTATTTTAAGCCCATCATATTGTCACATTCCTCCCTTTCTTAAGAAATATAATTTTATATTTCAGTTAAAATCGGTGACAATATGAATGCTTGCAAATTTCCCTAAAAACAACAAAAATATTCATAAATAAAATCATTTCAAAAGTTCAACAACATCTAAATGTTCAGCAATGTATAGTTCATACAATTCTTGTGTGAATAACTAAGTTCGTAACATCAAATATCGGAACTTCTTATTTCTAGAAAAAGGCGCAACCATCAACTTCGGACCGTCTTCATAACCCCGATTCCAGTGAACTGCTCCTTTGATCGTCGTTGTCAACTCCAACAATCCATTTGTTTATCTGCAACGCCAATTCCCGTCATTGACAATGAGGGTCGGTTGAAAACAAAACTTTACGACAAAAGAGATGATTTCAGCTTTCCAATTGTGAACTTTCCATTTCTAAGTAGCAACATTCCAGCAGCACCTGCATACGGGGTATATATCTCCCAATTGATACGATATTCCCGTGCTTGCATTTCCTATCATGATTTTCTTGATAGAGGTTTGCTGCTCACAAGGAAGCTATTAAACCAAGAGTTCCAAATGGTGAAGTTGAAATCATCCCTTCGTAAATTTTACGGACGCCATCACGAGTTGGTTGACCGTTATGGAATAACCGTTTCACAAATGATATCGGATATGTTCCTTACGTCGTAACTACAATCCCCTTCCCTTTCATGAATATGACCTACCGAATTAGACTATTTACCGGATTTGTAATCACTTAAGCAACACGACGGGTGCCACATGTGGAGCAGGATCTGCTTACCCTTCCGGAGCACCTGAGATCACCCCTAGTTTTTGGTGGGGTTCGTGTTGTTTATTCTTTAGTTTTCTATGTTGTGTCGTGTGTACTATTGTTTTTCTGTTTGTCTTTTTTATTTTTAGCCCATGGCGTTGTCAGTTTGTTTTAGATTTATGAGTTTGACTGTCCCTTTGGTATCTTTCGTCCCTCTTTTAGAAGTACTGCAATTACTCCGACCTGCATGTGATCCACCATCCATCGTTGAAAACTCCAACCTGCATGTGATCCACCGTCCATCGTCGAAAACTCCAACCTGTATGTGATCCACCATCCATCGTCGAAACTCTAACCTGCATGTGATCCACCATCCATCGTTGAAAACTCCAACCTGCATGTGATCCACCATCCGTCGTTGAAAATCCAACCTGCATGTGATCCACCATCTGTCGTTGATTTACTCCTAACTGACCTAGCTTACCTACTCTGTTAATTCAGAGTCCCTGACTAGGTTGCTCAGTTATCACCGGCTGAAACATTACAGGCAAATCTACCTGTGATGTTGTAGAACGATTCCCTCTACCAATATATGTTATGTGATCGTATAGTTTTATGTACATCTAGACGTCTGCGTTGTGTCCAATGATCAAAGCCAATATCCAATACTGGATAATGGTTCTTAGTGGCTGGTTCTTGTAATGGTGCAGAAGCTATTTTAACATCTCTGGAGGCAGTACGATCGCCCTCAACATTAGTTGACACCATTTGATCGCCAGCAAGGTACCTTGTGACTATTTGAACCTCTTTATTATTAAATTCTCTTGGCTAAACACCTATTATTAAACTTAAGAATATATTAATAAAAAAATACTTATAAATATAGCAACAAAATGAATTAAAGCATTTACTAAATTCGACAGTTCAAAGTCATACTCAATTCTAACGCATTAAATTTAAACAAATAAATTATCGATATGTTATCTATTAAAAATAAGAACAAAAAATTTAAACCCAAATAAAAAAATAAACTGCTATATATTAACTTGTCTCTAGTATTAGGATTGAAAAAATATTTAAATAAGGTTTGACATTCAACCAACACTTTCCTTCCTTTTTCATAAACAAAGCTGTGATTCAGAGATTACTGATATTAATAGGATTTCTAAACAATCAACAATTTTTCAGCGATCAATCTGAAGCGAGAATTAGAATGATTAATCAAAACAAAATTATTTTATATACACTAAAATTTATTTAAAAACAATCATCACAAAGCCTATATGTCTACGGCGTTTTTAGTCGTGCATTTTATAAAGATAGCAAGAAATGTTTGAGAGAAAGTTTAACATTAATTGATCTTTCTTTCAGACTTATGAATTTTCGTTTATATTTCTTTCGGTATTTTGATTTTATCAACATGCATGTCTTGGCTACTTTCTAAATTATATCTATCAGCACTATTATCATTTGTCATATCACTTAAACCGGAAGTTATATATGACCTTATGCTCCTCTTTTTCTCATTTTTTCCTGGTTTGCTAATTTTCTTTTAATTCATTCAGGATCACATTAAAATATTTGCGGAAAATGTATCGCGTTATTGTTTATAACGATTAATCATATGATACTTATTTCCATATTTTAAGACCTAAATTGTTTTATTATGAAAACATTTTCATTTTTAACCCTTCGTATAGATACGTGTACTCTATAAATAAAACTATATTTCAATCACTATTTTATATCAATTTTTATCATTCATGTGCTATTTTCTGAAGATATGTCTGCCATTCTTTAAAAATACCACAATAACTGTGCGAAAATAAAGGTTTGGATTCTAAATACCATAGAATATTTTGTTTCTCTAAACAAATGTGCTTACGCACTTACCAAACTGCGCCAACCATATTTAAACAACCATATGATTATAACATCGCAGAAATACCCTTAAATCCGTCGCCAAAAGTGTTCTTATGAAAATTTCTTATACCAATGTATATAGGCGCGTATATTCTAGAATTACAGATTGTCTCTTCAGAAAACAGCTCAAATATGAATAAAAAATTCAATTATTATATTCAAAATCAAGATATATTAAATATTTTAATATTATCATTATTCATGCAGTTAAGTACTTTAAAATATAACCAACATCTTTAAAATAATTTTACCTATTGTTATTTAATTCTTAAATATTAATATTCAAGTGTTGTCTTTTCTCATTTAAATATCTATTCTGTCTTTTAAAAAACAGCATATAAAAACTTCTCATTATATCATTACAATATGTACGCAAATCTTATGTATTGACTTATACTATTAAATACCTAACAAAGTTGCCAGTCTTTTATATTGACTAAAACAATCAAATACCTATTATAAGTACCTTCACCCTTATGATAATGAATACATAAAAAATATCAATTAAAAAATTAAACTTTCACCATTGATTCATAAAAAAAACAATATCTACATTTTCCCTTAAAAAAAAACTTTATTTAATAAAACTTTTTTTTTAATGAGTTAATCAGCATCTTGATCATGAACAATTGTGCTCACATCTGATACACCTATTCCTAATTTGTCTGATTTTGAACCATGAAAGCTTTCAATCGAATTAATGCCTTTTTTAAATACCTTTTGAGTGAAACTTTGAACTTGTGTTTTTAAATTGTGAAAAACAGACCCTACATTGAAATCTTGTCTAGCCATTTTGAGAAATTAAATAAAGAGTATCAAATAAAAAGTCACTTTACCTTAATATCCTTTGGTCACGGTTAACCAAAAATAACCACATGCAACACAACACATGGTTATTTGGAATAGTAGTTTATTAAAGCCAGTCTGGACCAGTGTCCATAACGGACGGTCTCCTCTATACAGTAAAAAGTATATATACAGAATATAAACAGTGTCAAGGTTTCTATTAATTTGACCATTATAGTCTTAAATCAAAAGATACAAAAGACTCTAATTGACATGTTTTGACCAACCTGGAGATTAATGGTCAAACAATACACATATTTCCCGTGTTTTAACTAATTGCTACATGTCAACACCTGGTCTGCATGTAAATATGTTATATATGCAGCGGTCAATTGAACAACCTTTTACAAGGTCATCATTTTCTTAATAGATATTCCCATGTATTTATTTTATTCAATTTAATAAACATTTCATAAATATAAATATAAATATATATATATATATATATATATTATATATATTTATATATGTATTTTAAGCCCATCATATTGTCACATCTGTAGTCTCTTTAAGTTTAATGCTTGTAGTCATGGGAGTTGTAGTCTACAAATTAACATTAGACATCTCTAATTTATGTTTCATTAGTAGATCTTACACAATTTAAAAGAAACCATTGCACAATATTTAAAGGGCTATACAAACTGAAAATTTTATACCAGTTTATATACTTTCAATACATGAATGCAATTGTCTATATGTTACTTAGTGAAGACCATTTTCTCTCCTTGGTAAACTAGACTACCTAAATATCATACTCCTAAGTAATACCAAAATAGCTACATAATGAAAACATACTTTTATTATCATAGCTCAGTATCGAACCGGACCATAAAAAAAAGGGAGGGTATGTACAGGAACACAGACACGATCCGTCACATAGACTTCAATTGCTTTGGGTGCTATCACACTGTTGCAGTTTCCTATTGCTACTCTGATTGTTTTCAAAACCCCAGGCTTCTCTATCTGGACCAGACTGTGTTCATTTACTCTGTTAATTAATATGGTATCACTATACTGCAGTTGGGGGCATTCTCCGTTGAACGTGTACAATCCATTTAGTGTGAGTTCACAGTGTAATTCTGTAAACCTGTCCACGAATGCAAATTCAGTTGAAATCCCCTAGCCAGAACAAAAGCAATCGCTAGAATTCCAAGAACTCACATCTTTTTTGCAGTGATAAAAGGCTGATAAAATGCGGGAAATATTTAATGAGGTTGTAATTCGTCTCAATACCATTTTCTACTAGGTACAACGTTCACTATATATATACTGTTTCTTTCTTTTTTGTATGTTTTGAATGAATCTGAACTTCTTAATGTAAGCGTGAATTAATTAATTCCAGTTTGTCTAACTTGTAACAAAAGAAATCATATGTCTATAGTATTTACCGTATGTTTGTAGCGCTGGTATTTTTTATAATTTTTTTTTATTATTTAGAAATACGTCTTGTCTTTTCATGTCTTGCCAGGTAGCTCCCTTCGTTGATCGGAGCACTCAAAAATTGTATGATTTGAAATGTTTAAAATATTAGTTTATACACAAAATGCGAGCACATACTAAAAAATAAGGCAGTTAAAACTAATTGTTCATCGAGTTTTTAAATTTTCATAATAGTCATATACATAAGCATCACACTAAAAGGATGGTAAAAACGTCTGGTTTACGAACTTCATATAAATATTCTTTAATAATTATAGTTTGTGCAGAAAATTTAAAATACACAGCCACGATATAAATTGCTGTTTCATTTCTATTTCTACGACATGGTCTAAAGACCAAAAGATAAAATATAAGATACTAACGGTCCAAGCTACAGCAAATAAAGTGTACTATAAAACTGAACGTTAATAAGAGAAGAAATTTACATATAAAAATCAGTAAGTTGTGAGAACTGTGTTGAATATTTGTCGTCTTTGTTATGTTATAAAATCTGGAACCAATAAAACATATCAGACCATGCCTAGAAGTTTCCCTTTTTTTTTAATCATATAATATATAAAGTATGAAATGGTTTTTTTAAGGAAATAGAAAGTGGTCACCGGTTAGCAAAATATGTATACTTTGTAATAGAACTATTTGTTACAAAATTGTTTAAGATCCCGCAGCAATCTTTAAAATGATATATTTGATATTAAATTCGGTAGAAAAAATAAATAGCTGTAAGGAAGTCACTCGTTTTGATAATATTCGTCCCAGATAATATTATCCTTGAATTGTTTTTCAGACTATTCAGCCAATTGTATCAAAGTTTGGAATTGGAAAGGACATGTGTTACTGATTGAACTAAGACAGAAATTTTATCAACTTTGGGATTTTAAAGGACAACATATAACGGATTGAACTATGACTGAAATTTTATCTGTTTTTTGGATATTCGTTACAAGAGCAGGTTAAATATGTTAATTTAGGGTCTTGCATGTCTATTTTATTGAAATATATTGAAAATAAAAACAATATTTCTGATTATCCATTCATATAATATGCGTTCGGGGTTGGGAACTTTTAGTGGGTGGTAACTTTTTCACGCTTTCTGATGAAAAAAATTGATACTACAATAAAAAAAAAAGACAACACACAAAGTTCTACACATGCGTAAAACGTGTAAATATCTGAAGCTATACACTAAAGAAAAAAGGAAAATAGGTGGGTAAAATCACTCCCTTAAGAATTTACACATGCGTAAAACGTGTAAATGTTGAATACCTATGCGCAAAAAAAAGTTTTGAATTAAAACTAGGTGGATTAAATATCTTTTTTTTAAAATAAATTAACTGAAAGTATTTCTATGTGGACTTTAATGATAACAAGCCGGGGGAAATGAAGTACAATGGGATGACGTTTGGAATGGATGAGTTAGATTGGATCATTGCACGGAGAGGAAATTTAGATTCCTTGATGTCTTGTTTTCCTCAAGTAAGTTGATTTAAGTTTTAAAATTTCGTTTGTTTTTTTCGTATTTGCTATAGATAATCAAATGCAGCTTGAATTACCACTCTACATTTTAAACTTTGTAAGCTAAATGTGTTTTACTTTTCAACCTAAATTAATTCAATATTGACATATATTTCATTTCATTTTCAATTTA
>NW_027267482.1:0-26902 GCF_963676685.1 Mytilus edulis | reverse complement strand
TTGGAGTGGAATTTTGAAGTATTATTTATAAGTGGAGCCTAATAACATGGACTTATATTTTAATAAAAAGTCTTCTTTTGTGTTTTAATCATAATTTTAAGGCATATTTGTATTGGTAAAGGCTAAAAAATGTAATTTAATAATATTGTTGCTAACGTCACGTCTTTTCCGTCCATTGTGGTATGTCACGATCGCAATTTTCTTGTTGGTTCTCAGACAGCCCATTGTAGTTATTTTTATCCCGGGTTTTATAAATAATTGAAAATAGCAATCATATTAAATTTGGATGACGTAAAAGGGTCAAAGGACTTGAGGAATCAATATCATTGGCTGTTTTATTTTTTGCAAACGTTACTGCTCGACGTTTCCGTCCAAATCAGTGTCACGTGAGCAACATATATTTAGATCTGTAACTCTCCTGTATAGGAGTCACGATATCGCCCTTTGCAGAAATATATTCAGAATCAGTTCCTTCACATGATGGGGAAGCAAAGAAGGTTAGTTGTATGTAATATCGTTACAAGAGGACCTTAAATGTATTCCGTCCATCAAAAAGACGTTCGCAACAAAACGTAATGTCATGATAGTAGATGTTGCTAATGTTACTATTACGAATTGGTTTCTTGTGTATTCATTTGATATAAAGTACACCTGCAAATGACATACTGTATATTTAGAAATTCTAAACCAGACTGTACAATTTTAATACTCCAGGCATATATTAAACATCACTGTGTGCATACATTTTAACTTTTAAAGATGTTGTTGCTCATGTGACATGTCCAAATGTCGCTAACGTTACTCATTTTTTAGTTTCTTGTGTATTCATTTGATATAAAGTACACCTGCAAATGACATTCTGTATATTTAGAAATTCTAAACCAGACTGTACAATTTTATTACTCCAGGCATATATTAAACATCACTGTGTGCATACATTTTAACTTTTAAAGATGTTGTTGCTCATGTGACATGTCCAAATGTCGCTAACGTTACTCATTTTTGTCTCCGTCACGTTAGCAACATGAAAGTAGGAGACAGAACACAATACTGTAAAATCTGCCATAAATAATGACAAAATATGATTTTCTTGTTCTCTGGTGGCCATACATAAATGTACATGTACAAAATGTATAGGACTATAATTTGTTCCCTGATGGAGAGTTGTTTCATATGTCATATTCTTACTTTTATTATTACATGTACATGCAACTCCATTAGTGGTGCATCAGTGATTTGCATGCATACATGTACATATCTCATGAAAATGTACATATCT
Organism: Mytilus edulis; assembly: GCF_963676685.1. Lineage (NCBI taxonomy): Eukaryota > Metazoa > Mollusca > Bivalvia > Mytilida > Mytilidae > Mytilus > Mytilus edulis. The sequence continues at coordinate 25,623 of NW_027267482.1, read as the reverse complement.
GTAGGTTTACTGGTATGATTAATATTTATATTGAATTGTCTGTAATCGCCATAAAAATAACAAAACACTCATATAAGTCTTATAAATGAATATTTCAAAATTCCTCTTTACCATGTTTACAATTCAACTGAATAGCATGTCTATTTGTAGATCTCTCACTCGTCTTGGTTAGATATTGCAGATTTTTTCATATATTTCATGAAAGAGACAACAAATTACATTTTTTACATCCATGAAATACAATTTTTTAACTGAATTCCTTTTTGAAGCTCCTTTATATATTCTAAGAATATTCACAAATCTCCGAACTGCTGATATCATGTATATTTGGAATTCATTTTAACTGAGGTAAAAAAATCTTCAATTCAATAATTAACTTCAATAATGATGAAAATTAATATTCCTCGTTTTTCATCATCAAAACACTAAATTCCAATTCATTTGGTCTTGAAACATTCAATGCTTCTGCTTAGTACGGTACGTTATATAGAATTGCTGTCTTTTTTCTATTTTTCACGGACATATTTGGTAGCTTTCTAAACAAATTTTAATCAGATCTTCCATAATCATGATAATGGCCATGATGATCATGAGTTATATAATACGTAACTTTTAACTGGTGTCTGACTGCAGGTCTAAGGCCTTTATCCCTGAAATATAAAAATCCAAATATAATACATGTACAATGTACAAATGTATATATCAAATGAAATTTTCAAAATGAAAAAAGTAATCAAAAGTTAGTGCAAACATACTTCTTCAAATAGGTACAATTAAAATGCTAACAAAATAATTCCCATCCTTTTTTACCTGTAGTATATAAATGTCTTCATTCAACATTTGAACAAAAATTAAATTTTCACACATTTAAAAAAGAGCACTATGTAATAAATATTTAAATTTATGTATTTATATCTCCTTTTCCAAATGTGAACAATGACAGGAATACTTCAATATCAACATGATCAATATCAGTAATCCAAAAGAAATTTTAGCTTGCAAGTTCAGTATATTATTATAGGTGTATCCGTCATGTCTGTGTTTATAAATATTATTGCTGGTACAGACACTTCATTTTTAATTAAGAAATTATCATGATTTATATTGGGTACATTAATTATTGTATTGCAATTCTTGAAGAATGGAAAATTGTGCTATTTCAGAATATATCTACATACTTGTACAGTTACTTATTTGTCATGCATGTACCTGATGTATAGATTTCAGAATGTCAGTTCTTGTAAAAATGAGATACATTTTGTATTCAAAGTTGCCTTTTAAAATCATTGCCATTTCACATGTATAAAGTTCTAAATTTACATCATACAATCTTCTCACGATGTAAGAAAACAGAAATTTATTTGCACGTACATGTATTATAAGAACAGGAAGAAAAGCCTGGCTTGCTAACATATTTAACCGTTATTAAACAATCAACTTAAACCCCCCCCACATTCTGTATGTTTGTGTCTGTAATTAAGCACTTGTTGTTTGTTTGTTTGTTCATTCATTTTTTTTCCACATAAATTAGGCCATTAGTTTTTCTCCTTCAACATGTTTATTAACATTTATGATTTTGGGCCTTTTATGTGTTTTTCTCATTGTTGAAGGCCATAATGCCTAAATGGTGACCTATAGTTTTTAATTTCTCTTTCACTTGGACTCTTGAGGAGAGTGGTCTCATTGTACAATAGTTAGATAATTGCAGGATAAACAATTTACCTGTCTATGATAAAGATCCCAAATTCAAACCATTACTTTATATATCACCAAAGCTTGAATGGCATACTGTAACCTCAGTCCTGTAATTCTCAGGCGACCTAAAAGAAAAAGATTGTAATAATATACTTTAGTTTTAAAATAAGGAGCATGAAAAATTGATAACAACACGTTTAAAAATTTCATGCGTCCAAAGTGCTTTTCTGGATTTACCTTCATCAGGCATGTCAGGAACACTCATCAAAGCCAACATTTAAATCCAAAGATGTGTAAGTACAAACAAATGAAGTACAGAAACTGTTACAGAGCTATATATACAAAAATAGTATGAACCTGTGTATACATGTAACATGTATCTGTGTATCATGTGTATAATCATCATGATAATGAATCATTCATATATTTTTTAAAATAAAGAAATTACTTTTGCCACACAAGTTTGTTTATAATGCAAATTAAATAAACCCATGATACGCATGTTGCTAATGTTTGCTCGTCTTAATGTAACTTTTATGATTAAATAGAAGTGCTGAGAGCACTGCTCAAAATAGTCAGCTCCCTCCCCCAACAAAAAATATATAAAATAATCTGAAACAAACAAGTGAATCTGTGAGCTACTGATCGCTTATCATACCCCCATAAACTTCAAGAATTTTAAGGTACACAGGAAGTTGTTGAATGATGTATATGAAAAAGCATCACAAGGTATTGCTAATTCATATAAACCCTGAAAGCAAATTTTAGAAATCCTTGTTATTTTCCTGAGAAAGATGGACGAAAAAAATTCATGGAACAGACAGACAGACTGACTTTAATATAGTCAGTTTGTCTAGATATAGATGTATAGGAAGATGTGGTACAAAATGTATGAGTGCCAATGAGACAACTCTCATTAGGGAATCCAAGGGGGGGGGGGGGGGGGGGGGGGTGGTGTCTGTTCCAGGGGTTGGAACCCCCAGTTTTTTTGGCCGATCAATGCATTTGAATGGGGACATACAGTTGGAACCCCCCCCTTTTTAAAATGGCTGGATCCGTCCCTGACTCTCTATCCAAAAATCTGGCTGTTTTAAAGATGTATAGATGGAAATAGAAACAGTATACATTTGCAATTGTACCCGCACTTTTTAAAAGATTAAAAGTTTTGGTATATAAAAAGATAAAATCCTGACAACTAGAATAAGTAAATCTAAAATAAATAAAAATCATGAGCAGAAGGGAGCTTATGTTACAATATCAGCTAAGTGTCATGAAAAACACTTGTACATGTATGTGTTATTTTTTGTATCATCAGTAGATTGAGGTAGACTTACATTCACAGCAATAAGAATATGAGACCCTCCCTCTCATCTATCGGTTTGACCGTTTCTAAACAGCTGTTTAGTTTAAAAAATGATGATTTGCATACTTTCATGCTTGCACACAGTTGTCTGTTGTAACAGAATACACAGCTTTATTACAAGTGGGGCTTTTTTCTGCCTCTTGGTCTGATGTGGTTTCACAAATAAAATTTTACAAATACCATTATAGTTCGATTCTGTTTACTGGGGATTTAGCTTTGAGTAATGGATTTAATTCCAACCAACACTGAACAGGGACACAGTTCAGATATTTGATGTCATACATGTACTCTATTTTTTAGAGGGAAAATGCATGCAGTGACTATTCAATTTTAATACTGATAATAATTATTATATATATATATATAAAAAAATAATATGTCAAAGTAGGCAGTCGTGATGAGCAAACTACATATTAACAAGCCTCAGATTATTGCTTCTTTTAGTCTTTCCTAATTAGGCCAAAAAAATATATGTCTGTTTACAGTTACCTGACCTACCCTATTTTTGAGCACCGATCCTTTAAATAGTCATTTTATTTCCGTCGTAAAGTGAAAAATAAACTGAACTAGAGTCAAAAGTGCATTTACATTTTTGTAGCGTTGCCAATAATATAAGTCAATTGCCTGATACATCCTAATGTTCACAATCATAAATATAGCAGCTGTTTTAAGGAAATTTCGCAACTCGTGTGATGAAATAAACACTTTGCCACCATTTTTCCAACCAATAACAAAGGGAAATAATTCAATCTTTAAAAATACAGGTGAACTCGGCCCATGACAAGATAAAACCACATAACTCTAAAATCATGCCAAAAAATTAAAATGAAAAAATAAAATAAAATGGAAATACCGACCTACCTACCCTATTTATTTGATGTATGTAACCTTAAACAGACAAATATTGTGTTTGCCTTATACATGTAATAAGAACTTTCATACTATGAATGGCAAAATCCATTATTAGAAAGGAATTGCAGCAAAAAAATTGAAAGAAGAAATACATGCAATAACATTAGACTGTATATTAAAGAAATTCAACTCCGGTGTAAAATGTTCTTCCCTCTATTCCAAATAATTACAAGATACAGCCCCATATTACATGTACGAAACATTCAAGTGGACAATGCTTTCTCAGTCTTTATCTATATTGCACACAATAATAATAGCAAATGGTCTATTCTTAGTCTAAAAAATTAAGACATCTTGCAAGGCTATTTTATTTTAGCTTTGAGCCTTCCTGCGAAAAATGAAATAGCTTCATGTAGCCTTGTAAGAGGTTACAATTACATCTGAACATGAACTGCTAAATTACAGACCTAGACCAAATAATTATGATGTCTGGCAAGGCTATCTAATTTTTTTTCTTGGACGCCTTAAGCTTCCTACTGGCTGTCTCAGATAAAAAATAAAAATAGTCTTGCCAGATGTCTTAATTATTTGGACTATTACCAATTACAGACCAACACAAAAATGTTTGTTAGGGATGATGAATTGAAATAATTATTTAAAGGTGGTTTTGATGTCCAAATAATTATGACGTCTTGAAATGCTAGTTTATTTTTTTTCTTTGACACCTTAATTACTTTCGATCTTGAAAGGCTATTTTCTTTTTTTTCTTTGACACCTTACTTCGAAATAAAAATAATATAATAGCCTTTCAACACGTCATATTCATTTGGAGTAGTTTTGATGAAGAATAATTAGCCCCGGTAAATAAGTTTTTTTATTTGATGTGTCCTGCAGGAATAATTTTTTACTTTGGACAAATGGCATGATGTAAATAAGTACAATGTTTACATAACTGATGGCACATTGGTAGTCCAAATAATTATGACGTTTACTTAGGCGTCAAAGAAAAAATTATATTAGCCTTTCAAGACGTCATAATTATTTGGACTAGCACATTGGCGGATCCAAGGGTTGGAACCCCCCTTTGTCCTGGGTTGGCCGGGAACCCGTCCTTTATAAAATGGCTGGATCCGCCCCTGTGGCATCATGCAATTGAAATACATGTATGTTAATGCATATTATTATTAAAAAGGCGATAAGAGGCACAGGCACATGTTTTTTATTTTATTTCTTCATTTTCCTAAATTATCTGCCACAAGATGATCCAAGATGAACGTTCATAATTTGTGTGGACCGACCATAGGATTAACAAACACCTGTGAAGAAGAACCCCTGTGATAGATACTGGCTATGGTTGAAATTAAATATTGCAACACGTGGTTATATCTGATCTATCCGATGCACAAGCCAGTCGCCGTCTGCATAATTTTAGTATTTCTCTAGATTATAATACCTGAAAGCGATAAATTACACCATGATTATCCTTTTAAATCATGTTTTGCCCTGAAAATGGATCATATTGAATAAATTTTCCATTTGTTCTCATCAGTTTCTTCAACCAGGTCGTTTTAATCTCAACTGACAAGTGCACGGCTGCTTCAATTATCTTCAATTAACAGACTTGCAAACTGCAAGCTTCACGACTACATTGAATTTCCAAATAAGGTAAAAAGTGGGCGGAGCTTACTTCTTCTTCTGATATACAGTTACAGCTTCATTATTATTGAAGATTACGAACTGTTGCATGCGCGGAGTATATGATTAAAAAATATGAACAAAAATTTATCTTTAACTTAGTAGAATACTTTAAACTTAAACTCCGCTTGCGATCTTTCTTTTGATAAATACAGCTTTCACTCAAATTATTTCCATTATTTGGTGTGAAAATACATTATAATATGAAAAAAGACACCATATGAGATATAGTTCATCATTTATGCGATACGCGTAGCTTACCTATTGCTACATTTAGTACTGTGTCTGCAACGTCAAAAGTCGCCCGCCATTAAACATTTTGATCCAGATAGGGGAAATAACTCCTGCACTATTTTTTATTCGGTTTTGCGGGAAAATCACCTTAATGTCGCTGCGCAGAAGGACAATGGGGAATTGTCACCCTTTTTGTATATTTTCAATGGATTTTGTTTTACTACAGAAACTTTATTAGATTTTACTCGTGCAATAATACATTGTGAGCAGGTGTATGCGCACCGTATCTCTTCTATTATTTCTCAAGCTGAAACATATACAGGATTCCTCTCAAATTGTAAGACCTTGTCCGTAAGAGCAAAATCACATGTTAGCGAGATCCCCATCCCCCCCTTAAACTGGGACAGTGGTGTAATAATACAACATAAGAACGAACTGTAACTAGAGGCTCTTAAGAGACTGTGTCGCTCACCTTGGTCTATGTACATATTAAAAACAAAGAACACAGATGGATTCATGACAAAATTGTGTTTTGTGATGGTGATGTGTTTGTAGATCTTTCTTTACTGAACATTCTTGCTACTCACAATTTTCTCTATCTATAATAAACTTGGCCATTAAGTTACAGCGGAAAATATTTTGTAAAAATTTACCAAAATTTACCAAATTAATGAAAATTGTTAAAAATTTACTATAAAGGGCAATAGCTCCTTAAGGGGTCAACTGACCATTTTTGTCATGTTGACTTATTTGTAGCTGAAAATTATTGCTGTTTACAGTTTATCTCTATCTATAAAATTATGACAAGAAAATAACCAAAAAACGGCAAAATTTCCTTAAAAAAATACCAATTGGGGGCAGCAACCCAACAACCTGTTGTCCAATTCATCTGAAAGTTTCACGGCAATTAGATATTGACTTGATAAACAATTTAAGCCCTTGACATATTTGCTCTAAATGCTTTATTTCAGAGTTAAAATCTACATGTTCTATTTTTAGCCATGGCGGCCATCTTGGTTGGTTGGCTGGGTCACCACACGCATTTTTAAACTAGATATCCTAATAATGATTGTGGCTAAGTTTGGTTGAAGGCCCAGTAGTTTCATAGGAGAAGATTTTTGTAAAATATTACAATAATTTACGAAAAATTGGTAAAAAATAACTATAAAGGGCAATAACTCCTCAAAAGGGTCAACTGACCATTTTGGTAATGTTGACATATTTGTAGATCTTACTTTGCTGAAATTTTCTGTTGTTTACAGTTTGTCTCTATCTATAATATTATTCAAGATAATAACCAAAACCGTCAAATTTCCTTTAAATGCACAATTCAGGAGCAGCAACCCAACAACCAGTTGTCCGATTTATCTGACAATTTCAGGGCAGATAGATCTTGACTTGATAAACAATTTCACCATGTCAGAGTTATAAGCCAACATCTACATTTTACCCCTCTGTTCTATTCTTAGCCATGGCGGTCATCTTGGTTGATAAGGATTGTGGCCAAGTTCGGTTAAATTTGGCCCTGTAGTTTCAGAGGAGAACATTTTTGTAAAAGTTAACGACGACGGACGACGACGACGGACGCTGGACGCCAAGTGGTGAGAAAAGATCACTTGGTCCTCGGGGCCCGGTGAGCTAAAAAATAGTTGAAAAAGACCGTACTTTGAGCTATAATGAATTACTTTATAAATTGTGACTTGGATGGAGAGTTGTCTCATTGGTACTCATAGTACCACATCTTCCTATATATATAAACTCATCAGATGGATACAAATAAAAATACATCTAACAAAAACACAGAGTGGATGTGGCCGGGTACTCCCAACAACAAAAAGATACTAAGAACTGATCTGAGAGAACTCGCAGTTACTGTCAGCTAAAAAGTTCTTTTACAGTTCCAATATTTTAAGGCGACTCAAAGACCCCAAAGCCCAATCAGACTATATCTTTTTATTTCACAAACTTTTAAAAACGTTGTTAAAAAAAGGGGGGTTTTAACCCCCGGAACCCCCCTCCCCTCTGGATCCGCGCCTGCTAATATGTCTTTTAGGCCTAGATATGTCTGATATACATTGTCCATCCCACTTTTTACAAAATTAAATGGTCGTCTCTTTTTTGTCGCAAGCACTGTGATTTTCAATAAAAACATCCAGTGTTCCAAACGGTTTACAATGTAAATTACACTAAGTTTTTTCAAGTTCAAGCAGCAGATACATTATACAATAATGTCAAGAAATGTATACCTATAAAGTGGAGATAACTCTAAATACAATGTAAAATATAGAACTCGTTTGACAAGTTTTTACACCTGAACAGGTAAAAGCTCACCTGTATGAAGGTAGAAAAGTTTACAATAACAAAGATAGCAAGACAGGACCTCACCCAAATGACTTTATCTTGACAGCTCAACTATAAAATTTCGCAGATTACGTGCGAGAAACCCTCAGAACCATGGGTGAGGAAAACGAGTTGACCCGTATCTACCACATACAGTATGTTAGGAATTCCAGGGCAATCACTGTGGTATGGGCCATTTTCACTATTTGCTTTGCCATTCTGAACATTGTTGCTTTCATCCAACCCCAATGGCTTGGATACACGGAGAAGTCACTGAATGCTGGATATTTTGGACTATATGAAGTGTGTACCATTTTGACAGGCGGAGAACTATCGTGTGATGGAGATTTTTTGGACTTCACAACCATTTTAAATGATTCATTTAGAGCAGCCAGTATGCTTGTGGAATCTCTGCTCTCTTGTTTGTCATTGCCATCATCTGTCTTCTGTTATTCTTCTTCCTGAGAGCTTCAACAGTACTGAAAGTTTGTGGCTGGCTCCAGCTGTTGGCAGGTAATATGGTTGGATGTTGTGATTGTATGCAATTAACTTTAAAAGATGCACTTGATTAAGGTCCATCATTAACTTAAGGCTAAATTGACCATTCTTTACACCAAAATATTAAATTGTAGACAAACCTGTGCATCTGGAAAAAAATAATGTATTGGAAAACCTATGAATAAATAAATAATATAAAGCATATAACCTTACTTTAAGGTACATCATGCCAGGTATATCTGACTGGGAACAGATATCTGCTCCTAGGTAAAATGTAAACTTGTATTTGTGCAATTAAAAGGTTAACACTTTGTCAGATCTCTGGTGAAAATGTATTACAGAACATTATGGCCTTACTTAATCATTGGTAATGCATCTCATTCTATAAAGAAACTTACATCAAAATTAAGATTTATTAGCTTAAATGAGGGACAAAAACACCAATGTTGGAACAATACATTTATGACTGGTCAAATTTTAATACTTTTAACTTTTATAATTTTTCAATATGATGTGTGAAAAAGGGGATCTTCTGATGTGTATGTTACGGTGATTGGATATTTATATTTTACAGGTATCTGTATGGGAATTGCATGTATTGTATACCCAAGTGGATGGGATGATGTCAAAGTTCAAGCTGTATGTGGCCAACAGGCAGGAAAGTACCAGCTAGGATGGTGTGAGATTAGATGGGCTTTTATCCTCAGCATTGTTTTGATCTTTGATGCCTTCATTCTGGCCATCCTTGCATTCTTCTTAGCTGCCAAACAAGCTGATATATTACCAAAACAGCAAAACGAAAAACCAAAGAGTATGTATATTACTATATAAAACCGTCTAGTTAGATCTTAGGAATATTCATAATATATGGAGTGATATTTTTCAGACAGGGAGCAGAGAAACAAGATTTAAGATTTGATTTTTTTCTGTCCTCATTTTACAAAAGAGGAATTCAGTCTGATGTCTGGCCAAATAAAATATTGGGGCATAGCAGTAAGCATGTTGAACTGACAATAAGAGAATGGGTTCTGCATTAATGTAAAGACTTTATTTTTTTTTAATTTCCTTAATCAACATGTCCCCTGTCCTTCGACAATTACATATCAAATTATTTTTTATAATAAATTTCAATACAACCTGTTTTCCCTGCAATAATATTTAAATGTATTTCTGCAGATGCCTATTCAACATAAATTGTATCATTTATTTCCATATACTAAGGCAAGTTATTTATCAATTTAAATTTTGTTTCAACTTTTTTGTTCCCATATACTAGTATTTATAGGTATATTGTACTATTTATTCTACAGACTACTCCTTCAGAGATGATAATTATATGCTTTATTCTGCTTTATGTGTAATGTAAATGTACATGTACATGTATATATGTATTTATTTTAGAAATTATGTAAATACCAATTATAAGTGATAAACTCTTTGTTTTCTATATATAAATTTATACTTCAAAAGTAGACTAAAAAAATCTCTTTTGAAAATGATACCCTTTCCGAGCAAATTGAAGTTGTTTTAGCTGTGACTAATAGGTAAAGCATTTATAGTCACAGCTGTTTAAAATAAAAATTGACCAGTTAAAAAAATTAAAGTTGAAGAAAAAAGAGGGACAGTATTAGACAAGGGGTAATAGGATGGTTCATCTATTTTGATTATAACAATTTATTTGGAGAAAGGCAGCTAAAATGTACTTCATCCTCCCCAAGTTTTGACCTGAAAGTTATGATATAATTGCAATATAAAATATATGTTATAATGAATTAGAACATGCACTGTTGTATGGTGCTGGTTCATTTTTCTGAGTGCTTCACTGGATTTCTTAGACAAATGATACACATTAGTAGACTATATATAATTTGTAATACACATGTATGTTATTTTATAAGATAGAAAATGTATTGTTTTGTATTTGTAGCATTCAGTAATTCGAATTACAGTTGGGGACAAGGTATAATTTTGAATATTTTTTTTTCTAATTAGTACTAAAAATAGATTTTTTGTTTTATTTATTTGTTGTCTGTTGCTTCTTGGTAAAGATAACAGAATTAAACAGCTGCTTTTATGGAAAATATTAGCTGGTTTGGCTTTTTAAAAGACAATTATAAATGGTTGCAAATTATCAAAGAGATTTTGATTAATATCACATATTTTTTTAGCCTTCGACTTTAGTCGAAAAAGCGAGACTTATCGATCCCACATTCCGTCGTCGTATTTGTCCACAAATATTCACTCTGTGGTTAAAGTTTTTGAAATTTTAGTAACTTTCTTCAACTATCCTGGATTTCTACCTAACTTGAACAGACGCTTGTTTATGATCATAAGATAGTATCATAGATGTAATACCCATATGATAGTATCAAGAAGTAAATTTTGTAAAAATAAAATTACATTTTTTCTATATTTTTCTTATAAATGGACTTAGTTTTTCTGCTGGGAAACATTGCAATCACTCTGTGGTTAATGTTTTTGAAATTTTAATTTCTTTCTTATTCTATAATCTGGGATTTGTACCAAACTTGGACAGAATCTTGTTTATGAGCAAAAGCTAGTATCTAGAAGGAAATTTTGGTAAAATTTTGTAACTGTTTATCAGTATTTTCTTATGAACAGACTTAGTTTGTCTTCCAGCTTACATTACATACAGTCTGCAGTTAAAGTTTTTAAAACAGTTATTAGATTCAAAAACTATCCTGGATTTTTACCAAACTTGGACAGAAGTTTCTTACAATCAAAAGATAGTATCGAGAGGAATATTTTTATTGATCTTTTTCCTTAATTTTGTTGAGCCTGCAATTAACTGCAAAAGTAGGCGAGACACTTGATTCCACGGAACCCTTACAAATTTTTTGTATAATGAACAAAAGTCTTTTGTTTTTAATTCAGTGTTATTTATTTTCATTACATTATATAATAAGTTTCAACTTTCAGTTGGAAATGGATCAAAAAATATAACATAACACCTGATTTAAAAAATAGTTCTTCATCCTTATATTTATACAATTGTTCTGTTCATTTTTATTTGCCTATCATTTTCCCCAACTATGAATATGGTATTTACATTAGAAAAAGAAGGATAGATTGTGGCTAAGCACTGGACATTAAACAGCCATCCATCATCACCCAGTGGCTGATATTTAATGCATGAATCAGAAAAATGATTTTGTAACATTTTAATGTTTGTAAATATATATGTATATCCAGTGTGAAAATTTTCCTTGCAGAATAAATAATTAATGAGGTAAAGTATAGTGCAAGATTCTAATGTTAACATTATTTTTATGCATTGATATTGTTTTACACTTTTTAATACTGATACCAAATGAAATTATCTCCCCTTATAATTTGTTTCTTCATTAGATAATAATTGCGGATTGAAACTGTGAAAATTGATTCTCAAATTTTACTAAATTTTTAAATGATTCAATATTCTTCAAATGTTAGAGTAAAAGAAACTTTTAAGGGGAGATATGTAGACTAATTTAAATCTGTTAGAGACATTAAAAACAGTTGTATTTAATGTCGCAACAATTTGAAGATTGAATTCAATTTTCTTTTATCCTAATTTGTGTCCTAATTAAGGATTAAGTGACAAATGGTTGTAAAACAGATTCAAATACCTCAACTAACATTTTAACCTTTTTATTTGCATGCAAACATCCTAACTGATATACTAACTGTTGTATAGAAATAATTAACATAGATTAACTCCCTTGACAATAGTTTGTAGTTATTTGCAAATGCCTGTTATCTTTTTTTGTCTATAAAACTATGCACTTTGATGTAGATGCTCAAAATTTATGTCAGCCTACAAATGTAAACTAAAGGTCATTATCAGGGCCTATTATAGCTGACTATGCGGTATGGGCTTTACTCATTGTTGAAGGCCGTATGGTGACCTATAGTTGTTAATGTCTGTGTCATTTTGGTCTTTTGTGGATAGTTGTCTCATTGGCAATCATACCACATCTTCTTTTTTATATGATCATCCTATCAAATCATGAACAAAAATCATCATTTGGTTTATGTAATGTAGAACATTTTGAATGTAATTTGAAGGATAAAATGGAGATTGAAAAATTTAAAACAATATGTGTTGCCTGTGAAAACATGTCAGTAAAACGTAAAACTCCATAAATTTTATATGAAATCAATACTTATTACTATACTGAAATTATATGGAAAGTTGGAAATGTGTGTGGCAACATATTGAAATTTAGAAAACTAGAAAATGTACTTACAGCAGATATTTATTCTGCTGGATACCGTCAAAAGTCAGGGTAACAATTTGTGATCCTTTGCCGGGCCAAATTGGTCATTCTGCAGCATATTCTGTTACTTAAAGATTGAAGTTATACGAGACTAAAAAAAGTCAGCAGAAATGAAAAGTGAGACAAAGTGACCTAACTTCTTCCACTTTGAATAATAAGTTTGTCGTTCTAGTAATATTCAACAGCATAAATGATACATGTAACTAAAAGCATTAACACATTTAAATAATGTGAATTTCTGTAATATTCAAACACTTGAGCATGAATTCAAAGCATATCTCATAATGATTATTTTGTTTTTAATAGACAATTTGTAAAATACTGATGGTTCGAATTCATATTATTTTGGCTGTTGTCTTTTATACAAGATTCCATGTGGTCATGCATTAGTCTATTTTAATGGAATTCTCTTTAGAATTATATCTTTAAATTGTTGATAACATTATGCATGTGAATTAATGTACTAAAAGAGAAAATATAGAAACAAACTAAAATCTCCTTACTTTTATATCAATACACAAAACATTATTGAATGTTTAATGTTCTTTATGCCCGCGTCACACTGTCCCGATTTTTACGCCGATGGCAACACGATAATGGAAATTTTCAAAATCGGGACTGATCGTATCCAGATCGGGCTATTCGTAGTGCCATCTTTAACCATCTTTAACCATCGGCCACTTTTTCTAGCCTTCGGGGACAACTTCGGGAAGGGTTCTAAATTTTTTAACATGTTAAAAAATCCCCGAAGGTGCGTCCGATGTTGAGGGTTCGTATTGAGTTCGTATCACCATCCTCACTATCGTAATGTCACCGGGAATGCATCTTTGTACATCGTATTGCATTCGTGTTTCCATCGTTTCCATCGGGCAGTTTTGACATTACGATGTCTACACGAATGAATCACGAAGATACCCGAAGGTCTTACGATGGCAACACGACTTCGTGAAGACCTCGTAATCCCGTCGTGTTGCCATCGAAATAAAAGTACGAAGGCGACAAGATGGAACTACGACGGCAATAAATCCAGCTAAATGTAAGTTAATTTTCGCTTTAAAATTCATTTAAAGTGCCATGCGCGATATGCACTGGTCAGTCCAATATGACAGTTAAGAAAGACGTTCACAAAACATGGAGCTCATATCATATGATTCTATGAGAACAAGAAAGGCGACAGCGTTGTTTCTATTATTCAAATGGAACAAGAAGAGCAGCTATTACAGGCTCAGGATTTACTTTTACAAATAAAATATTATTTTTTGTCAATTTTCCATATCAAGTAACATAATGAAAATCATAAACGCGCCTCGTACACCAACACTGCAGGTACACGTATATAGGGAAACCAACCTTTTCTTCATTATTCTGATTTTTTTATGTATCGTCTGAGTTGTTGTCACACAAATGTTTACTCCATAACCATTTTGTTTTCTATATGTCATATTTTCCGCATTTGTTGCTTTCCCCACATCCTTCCTTATGTCTATACTATTATGATATTCTCCTGGAAAGAGCTCTTTTTGAATAAAAGGGATCAACGAACCCATTACCTTACCTTTAAGATAGATCAGTAAAAATAGGCATAATTATGGGTGATTATTCAGACTAGTGCACACATTTTACAGTTCAAACAAGGCAATGCCGAGCGTGGCATCCCCTCGTATGTAGCAAATTGGGGACAAATATGGACACTATATTTGTACATGTATATACACATGCAGAAAATGGTAAATTAAATATGCATATTTGATACATAAACTATTTTTCTAGAAATCAACCAAAACATTCCGTAACTGGAAATACCTTTAATATTGTTTTTAGAACCAGCAGGTAAAAAAATGAGCAACCAATTCCTGTGTATTATGCTATTTCAAGGAGAAAAAACAAGTCCATCTGCATGACATTGACCTTTGGCCTTGAACGTAAAAAATGTCAGATCATTACAAGGAGGAACAATATACCAAATGTGGTTAAAATCTTTTGAAGCATATTGGTTTTAGAGCGTCCACAAGGATGATATTGCCTTGTATTACAACTGCCACTGTGACCTCGACCTTTGAACTTTAAAGTCAATAGCGCTTAAGATATTCTTAACGAGTAACACCATACCAAGTTTTGAGCATTTTGGGTCTATAGTGTCAATAACAATTTTATAAACACGCAACTTACATGTAGTAGGCGAAGGGATAATAAACTAAGTTTTATAAGAATTAGACAAAAAGATCGATTTCCCGCCATGCATGGCAGACTTGGACAGAAACGATATGTTGTCGAAATTCTGTTCGTATCTTTTAGACATCGTATGGCCATCGCGCCATCATCGTAATCCATCGTGTAGCCTTCGTAATCCATCGTGTAGCCTTCGTGATCCATGGTGTAGGCTTCGGCTGAGATATGAAGCTTAAATACCCGTCTTCGCTTAACCTTCGTATGTCCATCTTTTGCTATCGTATATAATTTCGGCACTATCGTATAGACTTCGTTATTTATCGTACTTTCTTCGGTCACTTTTTGGTATTTTAACGAGATCGGGACCAACTTCGTACGAACTTACAATTTTCGCATTCGGATGTCCATCGTATATAAAAATCGGGACAGTGTGACGCGGGCATTATGGAAAACCCTTTTTTTTTTTTTACCATAACCAAGTGCATGTGATTAAAGTTGCGTTTACACAATGGGGAAATAGTGAAATTTGTGTTTGTCTGTTTTTGTTTCAATATAAGTTAATCATGTTAATTAGCGATGAGAAAATTCAATTGAGGGATAAAGGGAAAGATTCAGGTAAAATAAGATTGTTAAATGGTTTGTTTATGTTTAGAACAAGATTTTCATGGTTTGTTTATGTTGAGAACAAGATTTTCATGGTTTGTTTATCTTTTCTGCTCATCAGAGGGGCGTATGACATTTGCGCCGATTTTGAAAATTTTCATTCTTTCATTTGCGCCGATTTCATTTTTTCATTTGCGCCGATTTTATATTTGCTCCTAATTAGATTTACAGGTAAGTTAAAACCTGTACATGTACTGTGCTACAATTTGTAAAATCTGGTTATAATTGTTTTTCATCCATGTTTAAGTTAATTTTGTTTCATATTGTTCTGGAACTTCGTTGTAACTTGATGGTCATATTGCACTTTGAAACGGACCGAGAAGTAAATTCTTTAATCATCGAGGGCCATACATATCGGAAGGTCAGTGTTCTCAAACATAACTACATATCTTACTAATGTACCATAAAATCGTGTAAAGCCAGAGTTACCACGGATTCTATTGTCAAAACACAGATCGAGCATAACCATGTGGTAAATGTCCGAAAGACAGATGCTAAAGAACAACAAGGGAAAAAAGTCTGGAGATGTATCTTGTAGGCCTTCTTCCATCTCCCAGTGGTGAGCAGGGGACAACAGTTGTATACATGTTGTGATTGACAATTCATTACATTTGTACAAGTGGCAAATGGAAGAGGTCTATAATGATAAATGAAAAATAACATGAATTGGATGGAGAGTTCTCTCATTGACACTCACATCTTCTTATATCTATTCACCTGTAATTTACCTGTAATAAAATCGGCGCAAATGAAAACAAAAATCGGCGCAAATGAAAGAAAAAATCGGCGCAAATGAAATGCAGATCGGCGCAAATGCAAAACGCCGCATCAGAGCTGAATAGTTTGGTCAAGTTGTTATATTCTTCCTGGACACCAGATATTCAGATTAGTCAAAATCTACATGTGTCTTATTTGTTCTATTATGCCCTATAGCTTTTTTTATTCTATATAAGTTACATTCATTTTAATGATTCTTTTTTTAATGAAAACACAGACAATGTGTCACCATGGTTTGCAATCAAATTTCTCTAAAAACAATAATAACTTGCATAAAATATTCTAATTATTTTGTCTTGTATTTGACATTTTCAACAACATTCCTAAAAACCTGCATGGATGTAAAGAAATTTCTGTTTTAAAGGGGGGGAATTTGCGATTGATGAAGAGTACAATAACTACTGAAAATTCAAGTAAAGAGTGCCAGAGCTGAAATTGCAAATTTTGTAGAAACAAGTCAAATATTATGAAAGGCCATTGCTTGAACTTTCTTAGTTTAGTTAAAGCTGTCTTCTATAAGTGTATTCTACTTTCCACCATCATTATTATGACATAAGTTATCTTTCTTTGAAGCAGGTAACCTCAAGGTATAATAAGTGGATTAAAAAAATGTAAACATAAAAGTTAAAATAGGTAATCATATACACATAACAGCTAATTTTGTAAGTATACACATAATAGAGTCATCCATTTAGTATTTTCTGTTGATTTGATAGCATACTTTTTTTCTCTTTCTAGAAGACTCAAAAGATGGATTTATTAATGGTGGATTTACAGCAGAATCCTTTGGGAGACAATCCAATGTCAGCAGTATGCAACAAAACACATCATCTGATCAGTCAGAGGTCAAGGCTGTCTTTAGGTCAAGGACAAGTAGCCAGGGATCAAAGCAAGGAGGAAGTGAATATGGAGAAGATATTAAACTTTAAATGTGATTCTGCTGTATTTACCATTGTTTTAAATGATCCACATGTTTAAATAGTTGAAATTGAAATTTTACACCAAAAAAATTGTGTGTTTTAAAAAAAAAAATAAAACAATAAAGGACACAGTAAACTATACAATTTATGAATTGGTTTAAATTTTGTTTTTTATTTTTTGAATACCAATATCCATATTTTACTTTATGTGGAATCATGGAATTCAATGTTTAATGGATGCAACAAAATAAATATAACATATCTTGCCATAAAACTTCAACATATTATTGTAGAAAGTACCATATTTTCTTTAATTTTACACATGCACAATGTGGATATGAATGTCTAGACGGTCATAGGAAGAAAAACAAATCCTAATGACATATTTCATTGATGATATTATAAAGGATATAACTTAAACTGTAAACTTTTTGTGTTTGTGTTTGTTTATGGAATTATGTTGTTTATCTTAATGCTTGTTACCAAATCTTTAAAAAATGAACTTTAAAAGTTCCTATTTGTGATATTTCTGAATTCTGTGAGAATAAAAAAAGATCTCTTGTTAAAGTTCCTGTATATGGTACATGTTTAATTGATCAACAAATATTAGTATGAGCAAACTGTTTTATTTATATTTTTTATAGTGTGTATGTATTTGTAATATGAAATAATGTTTTTAGTTTGAAATATTTTGGACCATGTGTACACACACTAGAGTTTTTGATAGGAGTTGGTGTTAAAACTGAAAAGGATTTTTTTCATAGAACAAATTTCTGTCTTTGTAAATTGAAATAATATGTGATTTATTGTTTGCTAATTGCACAACAAACAAATATTTAATTTTTTGTAGTTCCAAATGATAATTTTGATAATATACATTTGTACTAGTTTTCAGAACCTACATCTAAGTACTATCTAAAACCATATCAATAATGAAAACAAATATTACAACATTGAAATACAAGACAATTAAAACCAGTAAACTTGTAAAAACATACTAATGAAAATTGGATGTTTCAAAATTGAATACTACATTTACCATAATGAATCTGTC
This sequence comes from Mytilus edulis, assembly GCF_963676685.1. NCBI lineage: Eukaryota > Metazoa > Mollusca > Bivalvia > Mytilida > Mytilidae > Mytilus > Mytilus edulis. The sequence goes on along the minus strand of NW_027267482.1, from coordinate 7,083 downwards.
AATCAAATCTCAAAACTGTTCATGTTGATATTAAAGTGAAAGACCAATCATATATTTATATAAATCACTGATGATCATTCAAATTAGTTGTTTTATATATAATAATAATTTTGATTTTATATATTGATTACATGTTTATTTATAAATAAACTATTTATACAATTTTTTTGGTTATTGTGTTACATGCATTGTTTTAATACTGTCTCATATGAGGGTGAATGTTGGCACCTGTTAAAACATTTGAACTCCCTGCATTTGTACAACTGTCTAGGTCAAAGGTCAAGGTCAAAAACTTTGATTTCAGTTAACTACCCCATGTTCTACGGTAAAGATTGTGTCTGCTCTATATCTTTAGATTGTTTTGATTTCAAAGTTTATACTTGACATGTGTATTAGCCAACACCAGAAGGTGTCTCATATGTATGTACAACTTCCTAGGTCATGGGTCAAGGTCAACCATTGTTTCAGTTGACAACCCCATGTCCAATGGTAAAGATTGTGTCCAATCGATGGCTCCCATCTCAATGATGTCTAGTTTTATTACAAGTGTCACATGAACTTAACTTGATCTAAGAAAATGAGTTCAGGGTAGGAAAAACCATGCCAGAAATACATGAACACCTTACAATCATTCCATACACCAAATATAGTTGACCTATTGCTTATAGTATACAAGAAACAGACCAATCTTTAAAAGAATTATATTTATGTATGAACCATGAAAATTAGTTAAAGGTCGCATGAACCCTGCCAGACAGATATGTACACCTTACAATCATTCCATGTTTTAAATATAATTGTCCTATTGCATATAGTATCCGAAATATGCACTTGACCGCAAAAACTAAACCTTGTTCACTATTCCATGAAATGAATATGAGGTCCTGTGAATACTTCTTATAGACGTGAGGACCATGCAAGGTATGAACATACCAAATATAGTTATCCTAAAACTCATAATAAGGAGAAATTAGAATTACAAAAAAGTATGCCATTTATTAAACAATTCTATCCTTTTCAATATTCTATCATGTACCAAAGAAGTTCACTTTATTCAATTAGCTCTGTTAAATTACTTGATTTGAACATACCATAGTTTTCAAATATAATTCACAGATAATCCCACTCTGAGATATCAACATGCACGTGTATAAAATGTACAGAAAGAAGTATTGTTCCAAAAAAATTCCAGTATTCTAGCTTGACTGTTATTTTGAATTCTCTTGGTCCTGCAACACCTTTCACCAGCTTCAAGACAGCTGAAAAAGTCAACAATTGATAAAATGATGCTTATATGTATACATTAAATAAATGTAGAATTACCTGTTCCTTGTCTAACATTGGTATTATAGGGAAACAGTAAAGTTATCTTTGTAATTCTAATACTACTAGAACTGTCTTTGTGTTTTGGCTCATAATTGTGAATTTCTCTAAATAATTTCACAAATTTTCTAGATTGGGTAATTAAGCTTCGACTTAAAGTATGAAGGGCATCATCTGTTTGTGCCAAAGATGCATTAATTAGTACCAATGCTACTTTTGTTCCACTTCATTTTGAAAACTTCAAGTTTCATTTGTCATACAAACTAGTCAGTTGGACAAATTCAAATTTAATTTTACTAAAAGATATACCCGGTATAGTCATTGATAGATCTTCCTTCTCCCTTTCCACTGTACCCATGAAAATTTGTATACCACAAACAATAACAAATCCACAGTATGTATTTTTTTTAAATGTATAACGTACAGAAGTCACATGCAATTTCTTCAAACTGTACTAAGTCTATGTATACAGCTACTCACCAGTATCACCATTTGCTTCAGCAACAAAGATTTTGTCATCATTTCCATCTATTATAGTAAGAAAGAGATTTGGAAGATAAGCAAAATTAGTCTGGATATTAAGAACTTCCACAGCATCGAGAAGCACAGGTAAAGATGGCAAAGCAACAAACTGCCAGGCAACAGACTTGGTCTTATTCTGGATACAGTCTAGGGACTTCAAGTCACATGGTACTCTACTGCAGACGACACCATCATTTGCCAGCAAAATACCTCTTTTGAAAAAGATTCAAATTTTAAAATTTGGTTGACCACAAGTTGAGATTTTTTCATAATATATTTATGTTTTCAAATGTGTGAATGTCAACTTTGTTTTCTTGTTTGAACTGTTTTACATTTGTCATATTGCCATTTTGGTTTTTTTTTGGCTTACCTTGTTTTAAGTTTCTCGTTGGCAATCAAACCACATCTTATTTTAAGATCAATTTTTAAAATGTCTTTTCAATAGTTTTTCTATGAAATAAAACCTTTCAGTAGATGTTTTTTTAGCTAGATTGTAAATTGAAATAAATGTTATTTTCAATTTGGGGCTGATTTGTCTGTACCAGTTAGAATCCTGCACATGGAACTATGATGGAAGGTGTGATCAACTCCAATCTTAATGAACTAGGATTGTCAGTTTTCATGCTTAAGATCAGTGTATCTTGTCTCCTCCACCAATAGAAACTGACTTCGAGGAAAGAGCCAATAGTGGTAGCACTAAGTGGTGTTAAAACACCAAAAATTCATTCATCAATCATTATATTCAATCTTGATGCAAATTTTTCTTTGTCATTCAAATTTGGAGTGTAGTTTGAAGAAAAAATATGGTACCTTTGACAAGATTAGTACATTTTTATGCTTAGCAATACAGAACAGAACACAAATACAAACATTTATGAAAGCATTCTTTTTTTTATTATAAAAAGTGAAAACATACATAAGAAGAGTGGTCTTCCGTGCATAATTTTGATTGCAAAGTAAAACTGTACAACAATACATGCTTTATATTAGTTAAGATTTAGTTACATCTATATATTCACAATGGCAGCATGATGAGCTGTTAATTATTGCACTATAGTCCCCTGGCACTAGTTTATCTATGTCTACTAATACACATTTATTAACATTTCCAGAAGTAAGCTAGTTGTGAACAAGACACAAAAAATGGAAGCCAGTAAAAAGTTTGATACATCTAGTCCGAGAAAACTTTCCTTACAAAGCGTAAAAATTTGATGAAAGTATACAGGGTTTTTAATGATGATAGCATTAGAAGATATATTCTGTAATTTCAAATGTTCAAACTGCTTTCTATTGATTTTTTACTTTGAACACATGCAAAAAAAGGTGGCATCAAAAGTTATGAATAATATGAGATAACAAAATTGCTAATTTTGAAGTTTAAAAAAGTTTGATAATACTGATTGGAATATGTCAACTTATCATTAGCACACATATCAATGATGAAATATAATATAATAGGGTTGGGGACTACTAAAAGGTTTCTATCTACACTAATCTTAAAGAGCTTTAATTAGTACAAAAACAGGGTAGAGCTTAAATTGTCACAAAGTTATACTTATATTGCTAAATCAAAGCTATAAACTTGTTGAAAAACTATATAATACATGTATACTTATTTTGCCACATTATCATTCTGTTTTCATTTGGTATAATTATGTGTTTTCATTGTAAAACTGAAATTAAATGAAAAAAACAATTACTGACCAAAAGTTCTTCCAAACAAATTAAAAAGGTTCAAGCAAAATACTTTTCAATTCATAGCTCTGACATGCATTCATTTGAAAATACTTGTACTAAAGTGATGAATCTAATTGAGATTAAAGTTGGCTTTCTTCGACCAGATTTTTTTTTAACTATTCTTGGTGGGAGTTATCATTTGGATTTATATATATATACAAATGGAATGTATTGAGTATTAGCCCTACCACATTTTACAAAATACAATCAAGATAATATTTATCTAGACTAATGAAATGATTAAGATATATACACCATAAATTCTTTATACATTCTGAACATTCTTGGTCAATATGTACAACACAAAAAAAAAATGGAAAAAAAAATTGGAAAATTAAAGAAGCTGTAAGTGTGTTTCCAAAAAAAAATAATATAAAAACATGCATGCCTCAAGTTAGTTAGCATTCATAAAACAGCTAATGCATTAAATGTAAAAAGTCTCTTATCACATTTCTTACAAAAATTGAGGAGATTTTTTTCTTGAATTAATACTTTAGCTATATATGTTTAAATCTTACAATTAAAACACACTACACATCTTCATTTATTTACCAAAAAAATCATTCTTTTATTTTTGTGTTTTATATAATGCACAAATAAATGACCATCAACTTTTATGATAAATGTCTGTTTAATGACCAATCAACATAAAACAGGAATACAGTTTTCAAATAGCAATGCAAGTTTTGTTTTGGTTTTGTTCTATAAAAGTTTATTTTGAAAGAACATGACACTTTCAAGACTATGAAATGTTAGCTCCTGTGACATAAAGGAATATTTTGGACACAGCTGTCCCTGTGTATCTTGTTCTTCTGTCTGTTATTTTCATTTTTAATTCCAGTTCAATATCTTGAGCTCCAGAAACTCTGTAATTTAAAGCAACGACAGCTTCACCAGGCCCCACCTTCAAGTCAAAATAACCACGATTAACTTTCACTGAATCAGCTCTAAGTGGTGTCACATTGACAACCTTTAATTCCCAGTCAAATATTTTTTCTGACGTCTGCGGTCCTGACATTGCAAATAAGTCACTTGGAATTTTCACATTTTCAGGAAAGGACAGGAAGTTGTATGACAAAGAAATTGGTGCATTTATACATTCATAGTCATTCTGTCGACAGGTGAAAGATATTCTTTTACAACGAACGCTGAAATAAAGGGAGATAAATCCATCAATTGATTTCTAAATCGTTTAAATATAAACTTCAATGATTTGTTTGGCAGTATATTAAGTAACATCATAAGAATTTGCAACATTTTAAATGCACAGATAACATTTCAAGCATTATTAGGTTATACTTAACTAATTTAACAACTAAGGCAGTTTCAACGTTATTTTTTAAAGGATTGCTGTGACATTTTTCAATCAGGCATTATGTATTATTTCATATCTATTTATATTCTAAAATTCAATGAAATGGTGCTTATTTTTAACAGTTTGTGTATATCCAGCAGCAAATCTTACATGCAAGTTCTTGTGTTGGCTTTTGACTTTGATGCAATAAAATGGTTTAAACAAGGGTGCACACGGTGAAATGTTTCGCCTTCTATACTAATCATTGATATTATGTTGATAGTCCTAAGTATAAAGCTAAGCTTTATTACAACTGTCACATAAACTTAACATTAACCAAGATAACTATACAAAGACCAATGAACCTTGAAAATGAGGTCAAGGTCAGATGAACCATGCCAGGCAGACATGTACAGCTAACAATGCTTCGATACAACATATATAGTTGACCCCATTACTTATAGTTTAAGAAAAATAGACCAAAACACAAAAACTTAACACTGTGCAATGAACCGTGAAAATGAGGTCACGGTCAAATAAAATCTGCGCGACTGACATAAAGATCATTAAATATTTCCATTCACCAAATATAGTTGACCTATGGCATATAGTATTAAATAAAAAGACCAAAACTCAAAAACTTAACTTTGACCACTGAACCTAAAAATGAGGTGAAGGTCACATGACATCTGCCCGCTAGACATGTACACCTTACAATCATTCCATACAACAAATATAGTAGACCTATTGCATATAGTATGAGAAAAACAGACCAAAACACAAAAATTTAACTATAACCACTGAACCATGAAAAATGAGGTCAAGGTCAGATGACACCTGCCAGTTGGACATGTACACCTTACAGTCCTTCCATACACTGAATATACTAGCCCTATTGCTTATATAGTATCTGAGATATGGACTTGACCACCAAAACTTAACCTCGTTCACTGATCCATGAAATGAGGTCGAGGTCAAGTGAAAACTGTCTGACAGACATGAGGACCTTGCAAGGTACGCACATATCAAATATAGTTATCCTATTACTAATAATAAGAGAGAATTCAACATTACAAAAAATTTGAACTTTTTTTTCAAGTGGTCACTGAACCATAAAAATGAGGTCAAGGACATTGGACATGTGACTGACGGAAACTTCGTAACATGAAGCATCTATATACAAAGTATGAAGCATCCAGGTCTTCCACCTTCTAAAATATAAAGCTTTTAAAAAGTGAGCTAACGCCGCCGCCGGATCACTATCCCTATGTCGAGCTTTCTGCAACAAAAGTTGCAGTCTGGACAAAAACTAACATTAATTTAATAAAAATGCAGTACGAGTAAAAACAATCCAAAGAAACAAACAAAAACAAACTATTAACATAATTAACTTCAATCTTCATAAAATAACAACTTACCTATTTCTTCTTGGACCTAAAGGTGTTCTGACAAATCCTGACGGACACTGAATCTGTGGACATTTGTAACTTCCTCGAGTGTTATAGCACATGGCCTCTTGACCTTGACATCTAGCCGTGCCTTCTGCACACTCATCAACATCTAAAAGAACATATGTTTTTATATAATTCAAACCAAAAAAACTATAATAATGTTCAGACACAAAATGATAGAAGAGTTCAGGGATAGTTGTTTCAATGTGGAGGTAGAAAAAGACATGTCATGTGACATTTTTCTTTGCATCAGCCTAGTTTTTTACTTAAACAAATTTAGCCAATGTCACTTCCTTACTGTGAATATTCCATTCTGCATACTTTAATTCATACATGTTGTGCTAGCCTATTTATAACAATTAAGCAAATTCATTTAAAAAAATCTTTATTACTCAAATAAAACAGCTCAATTTCTTAACCTTTGATTTGTTCAATTTAGTTGGAAATTACACTTACTCAATGAAGTGTATGGTAAATTGAAGTTCAAGCCACTAAATCTTAAGTAAATCATACAAAATGTATATGACCTTGACCTTACCTTGACATGTTCTTCCATTAGAAAGAGATCTCCATCCTTCGGGACATGAACATCTGTAAGAACCTGGTAGATTTACACATTCTCCAGCACAAACCTGACCTCTGTTGGCATAGGTACGACATTCATCAATATCTGTAAAATGAGCATTGAATAAATGTTAGTAAAAACAAAGGTAACAAATTACTTATTTCAGCAACATTTTTCTGCTTACAAGTATT
>NW_027267481.1:0-20269 GCF_963676685.1 Mytilus edulis | reverse complement strand
TTTTTGTTGCATTTCAGTGTCAACTGCTAACCTTCATAAAATATTTATTTCTGAACCGATTTTCAAAACAAGCAGGCGAAAATGCTCGTTTTAACTAGTAGAAAACAGAAATCCATTTAAAGTGGAATTGGGAAAAAAAATGTTAATCCTTAAGGTAGCAATACACAGTTAGAAGTTTAGTTTCGCATTATGGCCCCTGTGAATTTTTTAAATATGAAAGTTTTTGTACAATAAAATTGATTTTTAGATAATTGAAGAATAATATAGCCTTCTTAGTGGGTTTATATGAACATTTAGATTGATTTTAACATGTTTTATAGGCCATTTCAATGATTGACAGTCCGTATTTTCCTATCCGTACCGTTCATAGGTCCATAAATTATTGTAGTGTTTATCAACAAAGATTTTGCGCTCGATCTTTTCAATTCAATTTTATGGAAAAACGAGCAGGAAGACATATGATTTTTTTTGGACCACTTGATAGATATAAACCTATGGATTCAGGAAAGGTATCACTGTAATTCATTGAAATTTTCCTTTAGACCAAATTTTGGAGACTTTTGTGACATGTTCACCCCCCTTTTTTGCTATATTTTGTATCTAAGAAATGCAGATTGTTGCCATGGTTACACCCAAAAGGGATTATATTTCACCCTTATGACCATTAGAAATCAAATCTATGGAAGATTCTCTTTCTACAAGTATATACATGTATAACACACATATAAAGCCTTCTTTGTTAGACAGGGGGAGAAAGAGTGTGTTTAAAAATTATGAGTGTCAATTTTAAGTTTTTTTCCTAACTGTGTATTGCTACCTTATGGCATTTTACAAAGCAAATTATTGCCTTTTTTTTAGACAAACATACCACAAAACTATTGATATTTAGGTTATAGATACAATTTTAAGGGAGAAACAACCTTTAGTATGACAATATATGTTAGTTTTGTTGTTTATTGTCCTTAGCAACCAATATAGACATTTTGACACAAAGACTTGGTTCCGTTATTAATTGATACTTTATTGGCTTCCACTTGGAAAAGAAGATTGCGCGTTATGTAGAAACCTTAGAAGGGAACGCTTTATATTTTTTCATGCGACTAAATCAAATTTATTATTTTAGCAAGTATAAAGTCACAATTTAGCATGAATTAAGCCCAATTTTTTCCCCGCTGTTATAAATAAATTCAGTATTGACTAAATTTTAACCAAGGCCTTGATATGGTAATACACAACAAAATTGACATTCTAGAGCTTTAAAATAGCTTTAACTTGTAAAAGTTGTCTACTGTTAAGGTTATTTTAGGTTTTTAAACAAGGAAAGACAGGCTTAGAAGGTATAGTTTTAGAAAATTGACTAAAAAAGGAGAAAATGTACTTTGACATGGCATGTTTCATAAAATCACTTTTTTGTTGCATTTCAGTGTCAACTGCTAACCTTCATAAAAATATTTATTTCTGAACCGATTTTCAAAACAAGCAGGCGAAAATGCTCGTTTTAACTAGTAGAAAACAGAAATCCATTTAAAGTGGAATTGGGAAAAAAAATGTTAATCCTTAAGGTAGCAATACACAGTTAGAAGTTTAGTTTCGCATTATGGCCCCTGTGAATTTTTTAAATATGAAAGTTTTTGTACAATAAAATTGATTTTTAGATAATTGAAGAATAATATAGCCTTCTTAGTGGGTTTATATGAACATTTAGATTGATTTTAACATGTTTTATAGGCCATTTCAATGATTGACAGTCCGTATTTTCCTATCCGTACCGTTCATAGGTCCATAAATTATTGTAGTGTTTATCAACAAAGATTTTGCGCTCGATCTTTTCAATTCAATTTTATGGAAAAACGAGCAGGAAGACATATGATTTTTTTTGGACCACTTGATAGATATAAACCTATGGATTCAGGAAAGGTATCACTGTAATTCATTGAAATTTTCCTTTAGACCAAATTTTGGAGACTTTTGTGACATGTTCACCCCCCTTTTTTGCTATATTTTGTATCTAAGAAATGCAGATTGTTGCCATGGTTACACCAAAAGGGATTATATTTCACCCTTATGACCATTAGAAATCAAATCTATGGAAGATTCTCTTTCTACAAGTATATACATGTATAACACACATATAAAGCCTTCTTTGTTAGACAGGGGGAGAAAGAGTGTGTTTAAAAATTATGAGTGTCAATTTTAAGTTTTTTTCCTAACTGTGTATTGCTACCTTATGGCATTTTACAAAGCAAATTATTGCCTTTTTTTTAGACAAACATACCACAAAACTATTGATATTTAGGTTATAGATACAATTTTAAGGGAGAAACAACCTTTAGTATGACAATATATGTTAGTTTTGTTGTTTATTGTCCTTAGCAACCAATATAGACATTTTGACACAAAGACTTGGTTCCGTTATTAATTGATACTTTATTGGCTTCCACTTGGAAAAGAAGATTGCGCGTTATGTAGAAACCTTAGAAGGGAACGCTTTATATTTTTTCATGCGACTAAATCAAATTTATTATTTTAGCAAGTATAAAGTCACAATTTAGCATGAATTAAGCCCAATTTTTTCCCCGCTGTTATAAATAAATTCAGTATTGACTAAATTTTAACCAAGGCCTTGATATGGTAATACACAACAAAATTGACATTCTAGAGCTTTAAAATAGCTTTAACTTGTAAAAGTTGTCTACTGTTAAGGTTATTTTAGGTTTTTAAACAAGGAAAGACAGGCTTAGAAGGTATAGTTTTAGAAAATTGACTAAAAAAGGAGAAAATGTACTTTGACATGGCATGTTTCATAAAATCACTTTTTTGTTGCATTTCAGTGTCAACTGCTAACCTTCATAAAATATTTATTTCTGAACCGATTTTCAAACAAGCAGGCGAAAATGCTCGTTTTAACTAGTAGAAAACAGAAATCCATTTAAAGTGGAATTGGGAAAAAAAATGTTAATCCTTAAGGTAGCAATACACAGTTAGAAGTTTAGTTTCGCATTATGGCCCCTGTGAATTTTTTAAATATGAAAGTTTTTGTACAATAAAATTGATTTTTAGATAATTGAAGAATAATATAGCCTTCTTAGTGGGTTTATATGAACATTTAGATTGATTTTAACATGTTTTATAGGCCATTTCAATGATTGACAGTCCGTATTTTCCTATCCGTACCGTTCATAGGTCCATAAATTATTGTAGTGTTTATCAACAAAGATTTTGCGCTCGATCTTTTCAATTCAATTTTATGGAAAAACGAGCAGGAAGACATATGATTTTTTTTGGACCACTTGATAGATATAAACCTATGGATTCAGGAAAGGTATCACTGTAATTCATTGAAATTTTCCTTTAGACCAAATTTTGGAGACTTTTGTGACATGTTCACCCCCTTTTTTGCTATATTTTGTATCTAAGAAATGCAGATTGTTGCCATGGTTACACCCAAAAGGGATTATATTTCACCCTTATGACCATTAGAAATCAAATCTATGGAAGATTCTCTTTCTACAAGTATATACATGTATAACACACATATAAAGCCTTCTTTGTTAGACAGGGGGAGAAAGAGTGTGTTTAAAAATTATGAGTGTCAATTTTAAGTTTTTTTCCTAACTGTGTATTGCTACCTTATGGCATTTTACAAAGCAAATTATTGCCTTTTTTTTAGACAAACATACCACAAAACTATTGATATTTAGGTTATAGATACAATTTTAAGGGAGAAACAACCTTTAGTATGACAATATATGTTAGTTTTGTTGTTTATTGTCCTTAGCAACCAATATAGACATTTTGACACAAAGACTTGGTTCCGTTATTAATTGATACTTTATTGGCTTCCACTTGGAAAAGAAGATTGCGCGTTATGTAGAAACCTTAGAAGGGAACGCTTTATATTTTTTCATGCGACTAAATCAAATTTATTATTTTAGCAAGTATAAAGTCACAATTTAGCATGAATTAAGCCCAATTTTTTCCCGCTGTTATAAATAAATTCAGTATTGACTAAATTTTAACCAAGGCCTTGATATGGTAATACACAACAAAATTGACATTCTAGAGCTTTAAAATAGCTTTAACTTGTAAAAGTTGTCTACTGTTAAGGTTATTTTAGGTTTTTAAACAAGGAAAGACAGGCTTAGAAGGTATAGTTTTAGAAAATTGACTAAAAAAGGAGGAAAATGTACTTTGACATGGCATGTTTCATAAAATCACTTTTTTGTTGCATTTCAGTGTCAACTGCTAACCTTCATAAAATATTTATTTCTGAACCGATTTTCAAAACAAGCAGGCGAAAATGCTCGTTTTAACTAGTAGAAAACAGAAATCCATTTAAAGTGGAATTGGGAAAAAAAAATGTTAATCCTTAAGGTAGCAATACACAGTTAGAAGTTTAGTTTCGCATTATGGCCCCTGTGAATTTTTTAAATATGAAAGTTTTTGTACAATAAAATTGATTTTTAGATAATTGAAGAATAATATAGCCTTCTTAGTGGGTTTATATGAACATTTAGATTGATTTTAACATGTTTTATAGGCCATTTCAATGATTGACAGTCCGTATTTTCCTATCCGTACCGTTCATAGGTCCATAAATTATTGTAGTGTTTATCAACAAAGATTTTGCGCTCGATCTTTTCAATTCAATTTTATGGAAAAACGAGCAGGAAGACATATGATTTTTTTTGGACCACTTGATAGATATAAACCTATGGATTCAGGAAAGGTATCACTGTAATTCATTGAAATTTTCCTTTAGACCAAATTTTGGAGACTTTTGTGACATGTTCACCCCCCTTTTTTGCTATATTTTGTATCTAAGAAATGCAGATTGTTGCCATGGTTACACCCAAAAGGGATTATATTTCACCCTTATGACCATTAGAAATCAAATCTATGGAAGATTCTCTTTCTACAAGTATATACATGTATAACACACATATAAAGCCTTCTTTGTTAGACAGGGGAGAAAGAGTGTGTTTAAAAATTATGAGTGTCAATTTTAAGTTTTTTTCCTAACTGTGTATTGCTACCTTATGGCATTTTACAAAGCAAATTATTGCCTTTTTTTAGACAAACATACCACAAAACTATTGATATTTAGGTTATAGATACAATTTTAAGGGAGAAACAACCTTTAGTATGACAATATATGTTAGTTTTGTTGTTTATTGTCCTTAGCAACCAATATAGACATTTTGACACAAAGACTTGGTTCCGTTATTAATTGATACTTTATTGGCTTCCACTTGGAAAAGAAGATTGCGCGTTATGTAGAAACCTTAGAAGGGAACGCTTTATATTTTTTCATGCGACTAAATCAAATTTATTATTTTAGCAAGTATAAAGTCACAATTTAGCATGAATTAAGCCCAATTTTTTCCCCGCTGTTATAAATAAATTCAGTATTGACTAAATTTTAACCAAGGCCTTGATATGGTAATACACAACAAAATTGACATTCTAGAGCTTTAAAATAGCTTTAACTTGTAAAAGTTGTCTACTGTTAAGGTTATTTTAGGTTTTTAAACAAGGAAAGACAGGCTTAGAAGGTATAGTTTTAGAAAATTGACTAAAAAAGGAGAAAATGTACTTTGACATGGCATGTTTCATAAAATCACTTTTTTGTTGCATTTCAGTGTCAACTGCTAACCTTCATAAAATATTTATTTCTGAACCGATTTTCAAAACAAGCAGGCGAAAATGCTCGTTTTAACTAGTAGAAAACAGAAATCCATTTAAAGTGGAATTGGGAAAAAAAATGTTAATCCTTAAGGTAGCAATACACAGTTAGAAGTTTAGTTTCGCATTATGGCCCCTGTGAATTTTTTAAATATGAAAGTTTTTGTACAATAAAATTGATTTTTAGATAATTGAAGAATAATATAGCCTTCTTAGTGGGTTTATATGAACATTTAGATTGATTTTAACATGTTTTATAGGCCATTTCAATGATTGACAGTCCGTATTTTCCTATCCGTACCGTTCATAGGTCCATAAATTATTGTAGTGTTTATCAACAAAGATTTTGCGCTCGATCTTTTCAATTCAATTTTATGGAAAAACGAGCAGGAAGACATATGATTTTTTTTGGACCACTTGATAGATATAAACCTATGGATTCAGGAAAGGTATCACTGTAATTCATTGAAATTTTCCTTTAGACCAAATTTTGGAGACTTTTGTGACATGTTCACCCCCCTTTTTTGCTATATTTTGTATCTAAGAAATGCAGATTGTTGCCATGGTTACACCCAAAAGGGATTATATTTCACCCTTATGACCATTAGAAATCAAATCTATGGAAGATTCTCTTTCTACAAGTATATACATGTATAACACACATATAAAGCCTTCTTTGTTAGACAGGGGGAGAAAGAGTGTGTTTAAAAATTATGAGTGTCAATTTTAAGTTTTTTTCCTAACTGTGTATTGCTACCTTATGGCATTTTACAAAGCAAATTATTGCCTTTTTTTTAGACAAACATACCACAAAACTATTGATATTTAGGTTATAGATACAATTTTAAGGGAGAAACAACCTTTAGTATGACAATATATGTTAGTTTTGTTGTTTATTGTCCTTAGCAACCAATATAGACATTTTGACACAAAGACTTGGTTCCGTTATTAATTGATACTTTATTGGCTTCCACTTGGAAAAGAAGATTGCGCGTTATGTAGAAACCTTAGAAGGGAACGCTTTATATTTTTTCATGCGACTAAATCAAATTTATTATTTTAGCAAGTATAAAGTCACAATTTAGCATGAATTAAGCCCAATTTTTCCCCGCTGTTATAAATAAATTCAGTATTGACTAAATTTTAACCAAGGCCTTGATATGGTAATACACAACAAAATTGACATTCTAGAGCTTTAAAATAGCTTTAACTTGTAAAAGTTGTCTACTGTTAAGGTTATTTTAGGTTTTTAAACAAGGAAAGACAGGCTTAGAAGGTATAGTTTTAGAAAATTGACTAAAAAAGGAGAAAATGTACTTTGACATGGCATGTTTCATAAAATCACTTTTTTGTTGCATTTCAGTGTCAACTGCTAACCTTCATAAAATATTTATTTCTGAACCGATTTTCAAAACAAGCAGGCGAAAATGCTCGTTTTAACTAGTAGAAAACAGAAATCCATTTAAAGTGGAATTGGGAAAAAAAATGTTAATCCTTAAGGTAGCAATACACAGTTAGAAGTTTAGTTTCGCATTATGGCCCCTGTGAATTTTTTAAATATGAAAGTTTTTGTACAATAAAATTGATTTTTAGATAATTGAAGAATAATATAGCCTTCTTAGTGGGTTTATATGAACATTTAGATTGATTTTAACATGTTTTATAGGCCATTTCAATGATTGACAGTCCGTATTTTCCTATCCGTACCGTTCATAGGTCCATAAATTATTGTAGTGTTTATCAACAAAGATTTTGCGCTCGATCTTTTCAATTCAATTTTATGGAAAAACGAGCAGGAAGACATATGATTTTTTTTGGACCACTTGATAGATATAAACCTATGGATTCAGGAAAGGTATCACTGTAATTCATTGAAATTTTCCTTTAGACCAAATTTTGGAGACTTTTGTGACATGTTCACCCCCCTTTTTTGCTATATTTTGTATCTAAGAAATGCAGATTGTTGCCATGGTTACACCCAAAAGGGATTATATTTCACCCTTATGACCATTAGAAATCAAATCTATGGAAGATTCTCTTTCTACAAGTATATACATGTATAACACACATATAAAGCCTTCTTTGTTAGACAGGGGGAGAAAGAGTGTGTTTAAAATTATGAGTGTCAATTTTAAGTTTTTTCCTAACTGTGTATTGCTACCTTATGGCATTTTACAAAGCAAATTATTGCCTTTTTTTTAGACAAACATACCACAAAACTATTGATATTTAGGTTATAGATACAATTTTAAGGGAGAAACAACCTTTAGTATGACAATATATGTTAGTTTTGTTGTTTATTGTCCTTAGCAACCAATATAGACATTTTGACACAAAGACTTGGTTCCGTTATTAATTGATACTTTATTGGCTTCCACTTGGAAAAGAAGATTGCGCGTTATGTAGAAACCTTAGAAGGGAACGCTTTATATTTTTTCATGCGACTAAATCAAATTTATTATTTTAGCAAGTATAAAGTCACAATTTAGCATGAATTAAGCCCAATTTTTTCCCCGCTGTTATAAATAAATTCAGTATTGACTAAATTTTAACCAAGGCCTTGATATGGTAATACACAACAAAATTGACATTCTAGAGCTTTAAAATAGCTTTAACTTGTAAAAGTTGTCTACTGTTAAGGTTATTTTAGGTTTTTAAACAAGGAAAGACAGGCTTAGAAGGTATAGTTTTAGAAAATTGACTAAAAAAGGAGAAAATGTACTTTGACATGGCATGTTTCATAAAATCACTTTTTTGTTGCATTTCAGTGTCAACTGCTAACCTTCATAAAATATTTATTTCTGAACCGATTTTCAAAACAAGCAGGCGAAAATGCTCGTTTTAACTAGTAGAAAACAGAAATCCATTTAAAGTGGAATTGGGAAAAAAAATGTTAATCCTTAAGGTAGCAATACACAGTTAGAAGTTTAGTTTCGCATTATGGCCCCTGTGAATTTTTTAAATATGAAAGTTTTTGTACAATAAAATTGATTTTTAGATAATTGAAGAATAATATAGCCTTCTTAGTGGGTTTATATGAACATTTAGATTGATTTTAACATGTTTTATAGGCCATTTCAATGATTGACAGTCCGTATTTTCCTATCCGTACCGTTCATAGGTCCATAAATTATTGTAGTGTTTATCAACAAAGATTTTGCGCTCGATCTTTTCAATTCAATTTTATGGAAAAACGAGCAGGAAGACATATGATTTTTTTTGGACCACTTGATAGATATAAACCTATGGATTCAGGAAAGGTATCACTGTAATTCATTGAAATTTTCCTTTAGACCAAATTTTGGAGACTTTTGTGACATGTTCACCCCCCTTTTTTGCTATATTTTGTATCTAAGAAATGCAGATTGTTGCCATGGTTACACCCAAAAGGGATTATATTTCACCCTTATGACCATTAGAAATCAAATCTATGGAAGATTCTCTTTCTACAAGTATATACATGTATAACACACATATAAAGCCTTCTTTGTTAGACAGGGGGAGAAAGAGTGTGTTTAAAAATTATGAGTGTCAATTTTAAGTTTTTTTCCTAACTGTGTATTGCTACCTTATGGCATTTTACAAAGCAAATTATTGCCTTTTTTTTAGACAAACATACCACAAAACTATTGATATTTAGGTTATAGATACAATTTTAAGGGAGAAACAACCTTTAGTATGACAATATATGTTAGTTTTGTTGTTTATTGTCCTTAGCAACCAATATAGACATTTTGACACAAAGACTTGGTTCCGTTATTAATTGATACTTTATTGGCTTCCACTTGGAAAAGAAGATTGCGCGTTATGTAGAAACCTTAGAAGGGAACGCTTTATATTTTTTCATGCGACTAAATCAAATTTATTATTTTAGCAAGTATAAAGTCACAATTTAGCATGAATTAAGCCCAATTTTTTCCCCGCTGTTATAAATAAATTCAGTATTGACTAAATTTTAACCAAGGCCTTGATATGGTAATACACAACAAAATTGACATTCTAGAGCTTTAAAATAGCTTTAACTTGTAAAAGTTGTCTACTGTTAAGGTTATTTTAGGTTTTTAAACAAGGAAAGACAGGCTTAGAAGGTATAGTTTTAGAAAATTGACTAAAAAAGGAGAAAATGTACTTTGACATGGCATGTTTCATAAAATCACTTTTTTGTTGCATTTCAGTGTCAACTGCTAACCTTCATAAAATATTTATTTCTGAACCGATTTTCAAAACAAGCAGGCGAAAATGCTCGTTTTAACTAGTAGAAAACAGAAATCCATTTAAAGTGGAATTGGGAAAAAAATGTTAATCCTTAAGGTAGCAATACACAGTTAGAAGTTTAGTTTCGCATTATGGCCCCTGTGAATTTTTAAATATGAAAGTTTTTGTACAATAAAATTGATTTTTAGATAATTGAAGAATAATATAGCCTTCTTAGTGGGTTTATATGAACATTTAGATTGATTTTAACATGTTTTATAGGCCATTTCAATGATTGACAGTCCGTATTTTCCTATCCGTACCGTTCATAGGTCCATAAATTATTGTAGTGTTTATCAACAAAGATTTTGCGCTCGATCTTTTCAATTCAATTTTATGGAAAAACGAGCAGGAAGACATATGATTTTTTTTGGACCACTTGATAGATATAAACCTATGGATTCAGGAAAGGTATCACTGTAATTCATTGAAATTTTCCTTTAGACCAAATTTTGGAGACTTTTGTGACATGTTCACCCCCCTTTTTTGCTATATTTTGTATCTAAGAAATGCAGATTGTTGCCATGGTTACACCCAAAAGGGATTATATTTCACCCTTATGACCATTAGAAATCAAATCTATGGAAGATTCTCTTTCTACAAGTATATACATGTATAACACACATATAAAGCCTTCTTTGTTAGACAGGGGGAGAAAGAGTGTGTTTAAAAATTATGAGTGTCAATTTTAAGTTTTTTTCCTAACTGTGTATTGCTACCTTATGGCATTTTACAAAGCAAATTATTGCCTTTTTTTTAGACAAACATACCACAAAACTATTGATATTTAGGTTATAGATACAATTTTAAGGGAGAAACAACCTTTAGTATGACAATATATGTTAGTTTTGTTGTTTATTGTCCTTAGCAACCAATATAGACATTTTGACACAAAGACTTGGTTCCGTTATTAATTGATACTTTATTGGCTTCCACTTGGAAAAGAAGATTGCGCGTTATGTAGAAACCTTAGAAGGGAACGCTTTATATTTTTTCATGCGACTAAATCAAATTTATTATTTTAGCAAGTATAAAGTCACAATTTAGCATGAATTAAGCCCAATTTTTTCCCCGCTGTTATAAATAAATTCAGTATTGACTAAATTTTAACCAAGGCCTTGATATGGTAATACACAACAAAATTGACATTCTAGAGCTTTAAAATAGCTTTAACTTGTAAAAGTTGTCTACTGTTAAGGTTATTTTAGGTTTTTTAAACAAGGAAAGACAGGCTTAGAAGGTATAGTTTTAGAAAATTGACTAAAAAAGGAGAAAATGTACTTTGACATGGCATGTTTCATAAAATCACTTTTTTGTTGCATTTCAGTGTCAACTGCTAACCTTCATAAAATATTTATTTCTGAACCGATTTTCAAAACAAGCAGGCGAAAATGCTCGTTTTAACTAGTAGAAAACAGAAATCCATTTAAAGTGGAATTGGGAAAAAAAATGTTAATCCTTAAGGTAGCAATACACAGTTAGAAGTTTAGTTTCGCATTATGGCCCCTGTGAATTTTTTAAATATGAAAGTTTTTGTACAATAAAATTGATTTTTAGATAATTGAAGAATAATATAGCCTTCTTAGTGGGTTTATATGAACATTTAGATTGATTTTAACATGTTTTATAGGCCATTTCAATGATTGACAGTCCGTATTTTCCTATCCGTACCGTTCATAGGTCCATAAATTATTGTAGTGTTTATCAACAAAGATTTGCGCTCGATCTTTTCAATTCAATTTTATGGAAAAACGAGCAGGAAGACATATGATTTTTTTTGGACCACTTGATAGATATAAACCTATGGATTCAGGAAAGGTATCACTGTAATTCATTGAAATTTTCCTTTAGACCAAATTTTGGAGACTTTTGTGACATGTTCACCCCCCTTTTTTGCTATATTTTGTATCTAAGAAATGCAGATTGTTGCCATGGTTACACCCAAAAGGGATTATATTTCACCCTTATGACCATTAGAAATCAAATCTATGGAAGATTCTCTTTCTACAAGTATATACATGTATAACACACATATAAAGCCTTCTTTGT
The DNA here is from genome assembly GCF_963676685.1 of Mytilus edulis. Classification (NCBI taxonomy): domain Eukaryota; kingdom Metazoa; phylum Mollusca; class Bivalvia; order Mytilida; family Mytilidae; genus Mytilus; species Mytilus edulis. The sequence continues at coordinate 8,281 of NW_027267481.1, read as the reverse complement.
TAGACAGGGGGAGAAAGAGTGTGTTTAAAAATTATGAGTGTCAATTTTAAGTTTTTTTCCTAACTGTGTATTGCTACCTTATGGCATTTTACAAAGCAAATTATTGCCTTTTTTTTTAGACAAACATACCACAAAACTATTGATATTTAGGTTATAGATACAATTTTAAGGGAGAAACAACCTTTAGTATGACAATATATGTTAGTTTTGTTGTTTATTGTCCTTAGCAACCAATATAGACATTTTGACACAAAGACTTGGTTCCGTTATTAATTGATACTTTATTGGCTTCCACTTGGAAAAGAAGATTGCGCGTTATGTAGAAACCTTAGAAGGGAACGCTTTATATTTTTTCATGCGACTAAATCAAATTTATTATTTTAGCAAGTATAAAGTCACAATTTAGCATGAATTAAGCCCAATTTTTCCCCGCTGTTATAAATAAATTCAGTATTGACTAAATTTTAACCAAGGCCTTGATATGGTAATACACAACAAAATTGACATTCTAGAGCTTTAAAATAGCTTTAACTTGTAAAAGTTGTCTACTGTTAAGGTTATTTTAGGTTTTAAACAAGGAAAGACAGGCTTAGAAGGTATAGTTTTAGAAAATTGACTAAAAAAGGAGAAAATGTACTTTGACATGGCATGTTTCATAAAATCACTTTTTTGTTGCATTTCAGTGTCAACTGCTAACCTTCATAAAATATTTATTTCTGAACCGATTTTCAAAACAAGCAGGCGAAATGCTCGTTTTAACTAGTAGAAAACAGAAATCCATTTAAAGTGGAATTGGGAAAAAAAATGTTAATCCTTAAGGTAGCAATACACAGTTAGAAGTTTAGTTTCGCATTATGGCCCCTGTGAATTTTTTAAATATGAAAGTTTTTGTACAATAAAATTGATTTTTAGATAATTGAAGAATAATATAGCCTTCTTAGTGGGTTTATATGAACATTTAGATTGATTTTAACATGTTTTATAGGCCATTTCAATGATTGACAGTCCGTATTTTCCTATCCGTACCGTTCATAGGTCCATAAATTATTGTAGTGTTTATCAACAAAGATTTTGCGCTCGATCTTTTCAATTCAATTTTATGGAAAAACGAGCAGGAAGACATATGATTTTTTTTGGACCACTTGATAGATATAAACCTATGGATTCAGGAAAGGTATCACTGTAATTCATTGAAATTTTCCTTTAGACCAAATTTTGGAGACTTTTGTGACATGTTCACCCCCCTTTTTTGCTATATTTTGTATCTAAGAAATGCAGATTGTTGCCATGGTTACACCCAAAAGGGATTATATTTCACCCTTATGACCATTAGAAATCAAATCTATGGAAGATTCTCTTTCTACAAGTATATACATGTATAACACACATATAAAGCCTTCTTTGTTAGACAGGGGGAGAAAGAGTGTGTTTAAAAATTATGAGTGTCAATTTTAAGTTTTTTTCCTAACTGTGTATTGCTACCTTATGGCATTTTACAAAGCAAATTATTGCCTTTTTTTTAGACAAACATACCACAAAACTATTGATATTTAGGTTATAGATACAATTTTAAGGGAGAAACAACCTTTAGTATGACAATATATGTTAGTTTTGTTGTTTATTGTCCTTAGCAACCAATATAGACATTTTGACACAAAGACTTGGTTCCGTTATTAATTGATACTTTATTGGCTTCCACTTGGAAAAGAAGATTGCGCGTTATGTAGAAACCTTAGAAGGGAACGCTTTATATTTTTTCATGCGACTAAATCAAATTTATTATTTTAGCAAGTATAAAGTCACAATTTAGCATGAATTAAGCCCAATTTTTCCCCGCTGTTATAAATAAATTCAGTATTGACTAAATTTTAACCAAGGCCTTGATATGGTAATACACAACAAAATTGACATTCTAGAGCTTTAAAATAGCTTTAACTTGTAAAAGTTGTCTACTGTTAAGGTTATTTTAGGTTTTTAAACAAGGAAAGACAGGCTTAGAAGGTATAGTTTTAGAAAATTGACTAAAAAAGGAGAAAATGTACTTTGACATGGCATGTTTCATAAAATCACTTTTTTGTTGCATTTCAGTGTCAACTGCTAACCTTCATAAAATATTTATTTCTGAACCGATTTTCAAAACAAGCAGGCGAAAATGCTCGTTTTAACTAGTAGAAAACAGAAATCCATTTAAAGTGGAATTGGGAAAAAAAATGTTAATCCTTAAGGTAGCAATACACAGTTAGAAGTTTAGTTTCGCATTATGGCCCCTGTGAATTTTTTAAATATGAAAGTTTTTGTACAATAAAATTGATTTTTAGATAATTGAAGAATAATATAGCCTTCTTAGTGGGTTTATATGAACATTTAGATTGATTTTAACATGTTTTATAGGCCATTTCAATGATTGACAGTCCGTATTTTCCTATCCGTACCGTTCATAGGTCCATAAATTATTGTAGTGTTTATCAACAAAGATTTTGCGCTCGATCTTTTCAATTCAATTTTATGGAAAAACGAGCAGGAAGACATATGATTTTTTTTGGACCACTTGATAGATATAAACCTATGGATTCAGGAAAGGTATCACTGTAATTCATTGAAATTTTCCTTTAGACCAAATTTTGGAGACTTTTGTGACATGTTCACCCCCCTTTTTTGCTATATTTTGTATCTAAGAAATGCAGATTGTTGCCATGGTTACACCCAAAAGGGATTATATTTCACCCTTATGACCATTAGAAATCAAATCTATGGAAGATTCTCTTTCTACAAGTATATACATGTATAACACACATATAAAGCCTTCTTTGTTAGACAGGGGGAGAAAGAGTGTGTTAAAAATTATGAGTGTCAATTTTAAGTTTTTTTCCTAACTGTGTATTGCTACCTTATGGCATTTTACAAAGCAAATTATTGCCTTTTTTTTAGACAAACATACCACAAAACTATTGATATTTAGGTTATAGATACAATTTTAAGGGAGAAACAACCTTTAGTATGACAATATATGTTAGTTTTGTTGTTTATTGTCCTTAGCAACCAATATAGACATTTTGACACAAAGACTTGGTTCCGTTATTAATTGATACTTTATTGGCTTCCACTTGGAAAAGAAGATTGCGCGTTATGTAGAAACCTTAGAAGGGAACGCTTTATATTTTTTCATGCGACTAAATCAAATTTATTATTTTAGCAAGTATAAAGTCACAATTTAGCATGAATTAAGCCCAATTTTTTCCCCGCTGTTATAAATAAATTCAGTATTGACTAAATTTTAACCAAGGCCTTGATATGGTAATACACAACAAAATTGACATTCTAGAGCTTTAAAATAGCTTTAACTTGTAAAAGTTGTCTACTGTTAAGGTTATTTAGGTTTTTAAACAAGGAAAGACAGGCTTAGAAGGTATAGTTTTAGAAAATTGACTAAAAAAGGAGAAAATGTACTTTGACATGGCATGTTTCATAAAATCACTTTTTTGTTGCATTTCAGTGTCAACTGCTAACCTTCATAAAATATTTATTTCTGAACCGATTTTCAAAACAAGCAGGCGAAAATGCTCGTTTTAACTAGTAGAAAACAGAAATCCATTTAAAGTGGAATTGGGAAAAAAAATGTTAATCCTTAAGGTAGCAATACACAGTTTAGAAGTTTAGTTTCGCATTATGGCCCCTGTGAATTTTTTAAATATGAAAGTTTTTGTACAATAAAATTGATTTTTAGATAATTGAAGAATAATATAGCCTTCTTAGTGGGTTTATATGAACATTTAGATTGATTTTAACATGTTTTATAGGCCATTTCAATGATTGACAGTCCGTATTTTCCTATCCGTACCGTTCATAGGTCCATAAATTATTGTAGTGTTTATCAACAAAGATTTTGCGCTCGATCTTTTCAATTCAATTTTATGGAAAAACGAGCAGGAAGACATATGATTTTTTTTGGACCACTTGATAGATATAAACCTATGGATTCAGGAAAGGTATCACTGTAATTCATTGAAATTTTCCTTTAGACCAAATTTTGGAGACTTTTGTGACATGTTCACCCCCCTTTTTTGCTATATTTTGTATCTAAGAAATGCAGATTGTTGCCATGGTTACACCCAAAAGGGATTATATTTCACCCTTATGACCATTAGAAATCAAATCTATGGAAGATTCTCTTTCTACAAGTATATACATGTATAACACACATATAAAGCCTTCTTTGTTAGACAGGGGGAGAAAGAGTGTGTTTAAAAATTATGAGTGTCAATTTTAAGTTTTTTTCCTAACTGTGTATTGCTACCTTATGGCATTTTACAAAGCAAATTATTGCCTTTTTTTTAGACAAACATACCACAAAACTATTGATATTTAGGTTATAGATACAATTTTAAGGGAGAAACAACCTTTAGTATGACAATATATGTTAGTTTTGTTGTTTATTGTCCTTAGCAACCAATATAGACATTTTGACACAAAGACTTGGTTCCGTTATTAATTGATACTTTATTGGCTTCCACTTGGAAAAGAAGATTGCGCGTTATGTAGAAACCTTAGAAGGGAACGCTTTATATTTTTTCATGCGACTAAATCAAATTTATTATTTTAGCAAGTATAAAGTCACAATTTAGCATGAATTAAGCCCAATTTTTTCCCCGCTGTTATAAATAAATTCAGTATTGACTAAATTTTAACCAAGGCCTTGATATGGTAATACACAACAAAATTGACATTCTAGAGCTTTAAAATAGCTTTAACTTGTAAAAGTTGTCTACTGTTAAGGTTATTTTAGGTTTTTAAACAAGGAAAGACAGGCTTAGAAGGTATAGTTTTAGAAAATTGACTAAAAAAGGAGAAAATGTACTTTGACATGGCATGTTTCATAAAATCACTTTTTGTTGCATTTCAGTGTCAACTGCTAACCTTCATAAAATATTTATTTCTGAACCGATTTTCAAACAAGCAGGCGAAAATGCTCGTTTTAACTAGTAGAAAACAGAAATCCATTTAAAGTGGAATTGGGAAAAAAAATGTTAATCCTTAAGGTAGCAATACACAGTTAGAAGTTTAGTTTCGCATTATGGCCCTGTGAATTTTTTAAATATGAAAGTTTTTGTACAATAAAATTGATTTTTAGATAATTGAAGAATAATATAGCCTTCTTAGTGGGTTTATATGAACATTTAGATTGATTTTAACATGTTTTATAGGCCATTTCAATGATTGACAGTCCGTATTTTCCTATCCGTACCGTTCATAGGTCCATAAATTATTGTAGTGTTTATCAACAAAGATTTTGCGCTCGATCTTTTCAATTCAATTTTATGGAAAAACGAGCAGGAAGACATATGATTTTTTTTGGACCACTTGATAGATATAAACCTATGGATTCAGGAAAGGTATCACTGTAATTCATTGAAATTTTCCTTTAGACCAAATTTTGGAGACTTTTGTGACATGTTCACCCCCCTTTTTTGCTATATTTTGTATCTAAGAAATGCAGATTGTTGCCATGGTTACACCCAAAAGGGATTATATTTCACCCTTATGACCATTAGAAATCAAATCTATGGAAGATTCTCTTTCTACAAGTATATACATGTATAACACACATATAAAGCCTTCTTTGTTAGACAGGGGGAGAAAGAGTGTGTTTAAAATTATGAGTGTCAATTTTAAGTTTTTTTCCTAACTGTGTATTGCTACCTTATGGCATTTTACAAAGCAAATTATTGCCTTTTTTTAGACAAACATACCACAAAACTATTGATATTTAGGTTATAGATACAATTTTAAGGGAGAAACAACCTTTAGTATGACAATATATGTTAGTTTTGTTGTTTATTGTCCTTAGCAACCAATATAGACATTTTGACACAAAGACTTGGTTCCGTTATTAATTGATACTTTATTGGCTTCCACTTGGAAAAGAAGATTGCGCGTTATGTAGAAACCTTAGAAGGGAACGCTTTATATTTTTTCATGCGACTAAATCAAATTTATTATTTTAGCAAGTATAAAGTCACAATTTAGCATGAATTAAGCCCAATTTTTTCCCCGCTGTTATAAATAAATTCAGTATTGACTAAATTTTAACCAAGGCCTTGATATGGTAATACACAACAAAATTGACATTCTAGAGCTTTAAAATAGCTTTAACTTGTAAAAGTTGTCTACTGTTAAGGTTATTTTAGGTTTTTAAACAAGGAAAGACAGGCTTAGAAGGTATAGTTTTAGAAAATTGACTAAAAAAGGAGAAAATGTACTTTGACATGGCATGTTTCATAAAATCACTTTTTTGTTGCATTTCAGTGTCAACTGCTAACCTTCATAAAATATTTATTTCTGAACCGATTTTCAAAACAAGCAGGCGAAAATGCTCGTTTTAACTAGTAGAAAACAGAAATCCATTTAAAGTGGAATTGGGAAAAAAAATGTTAATCCTTAAGGTAGCAATACACAGTTAGAAGTTTAGTTTCGCATTATGGCCCCTGTGAATTTTTTAAATATGAAAGTTTTTGTACAATAAAATTGATTTTTAGATAATTGAAGAATAATATAGCCTTCTTAGTGGGTTTATATGAACATTTAGATTGATTTTAACATGTTTTATAGGCCATTTCAATGATTGACAGTCCGTATTTTCCTATCCGTACCGTTCATAGGTCCATAAATTATTGTAGTGTTTATCAACAAAGATTTTGCGCTCGATCTTTTCAATTCAATTTTATGGAAAAACGAGCAGGAAGACATATGATTTTTTTTGGACCACTTGATAGATATAAACCTATGGATTCAGGAAAGGTATCACTGTAATTCATTGAAATTTTCCTTTAGACCAAATTTTGGAGACTTTTGTGACATGTTCACCCCCCTTTTTTGCTATATTTTGTATCTAAGAAATGCAGATTGTTGCCATGGTTACACCCAAAAGGGATTATATTTCACCCTTATGACCATTAGAAATCAAATCTATGGAAGATTCTCTTTCTACAAGTATATACATGTATAACACACATATAAAGCCTTCTTTGTTAGACAGGGGGAGAAAGAGTGTGTTTAAAAATTATGAGTGTCAATTTTAAGTTTTTTTCCTAACTGTGTATTGCTACCTTATGGCATTTTACAAAGCAAATTATTGCCTTTTTTTTTAGACAAACATACCACAAAACTATTGATATTTAGGTTATAGATACAATTTTAAGGGAGAAACAACCTTTAGTATGACAATATATGTTAGTTTTGTTGTTTATTGTCCTTAGCAACCAATATAGACATTTTGACACAAAGACTTGGTTCCGTTATTAATTGATACTTTATTGGCTTCCACTTGGAAAAGAAGATTGCGCGTTATGTAGAAACCTTAGAAGGGAACGCTTTATATTTTTTCATGCGACTAAATCAAATTTATTATTTTAGCAAGTATAAAGTCACAATTTAGCATGAATTAAGCCCAATTTTTTCCCCGCTGTTATAAATAAATTCAGTATTGACTAAATTTTAACCAAGGCCTTGATATGGTAATACACAACAAAATTGACATTCTAGAGCTTTAAAATAGCTTTAACTTGTAAAAGTTGTCTACTGTTAAGGTTATTTTAGGTTTTTAAACAAGGAAAGACAGGCTTAGAAGGTATAGTTTTAGAAAATTGACTAAAAAAGGAGAAAATGTACTTTGACATGGCATGTTTCATAAAATCACTTTTTTGTTGCATTTCAGTGTCAACTGCTAACCTTCATAAAATATTTATTTCTGAACCGATTTTCAAAACAAGCAGGCGAAAATGCTCGTTTTAACTAGTAGAAAACAGAAATCCATTTAAAGTGGAATTGGGAAAAAAAATGTTAATCCTTAAGGTAGCAATACACAGTTAGAAGTTTAGTTTCGCATTATGGCCCCTGTGAATTTTTTAAATATGAAAGTTTTTGTACAATAAAATTGATTTTTAGATAATTGAAGAATAATATAGCCTTCTTAGTGGGTTTATATGAACATTTAGATTGATTTTAACATGTTTTATAGGCCATTTCAATGATTGACAGTCCGTATTTTCCTATCCGTACCGTTCATAGGTCCATAAATTATTGTAGTGTTTATCAACAAAGATTTTGCGCTCGATCTTTTCAATTCAATTTTATGGAAAAACGAGCAGGAAGACATATGATTTTTTTTGGACCACTTGATAGATATAAACCTATGGATTCAGGAAAGGTATCACTGTAATTCATTGAAATTTTCCTTTAGACCAAATTTTGGAGACTTTTGTGACATGTTCACCCCCCTTTTTTT
>NW_027267480.1:0-23340 GCF_963676685.1 Mytilus edulis | reverse complement strand
TCTCGAAACAGTATATATAGGGTATAGTCCAAGGCACTTCAGATAATACTGAAAGCAGTAAAACAAATAAAAATATAATAAGAAAGAAAAAACAAAATGTATTCAATGCAACATTCATCAAGTCAAAACATTTAAACTACGTTCAGCCAGATGCATTTTTTTAAAATCTTTGATTCAACGTTTATATACAACAGACATCTTACATATTACTTAAAAATATCACAAGAATGTTTTAAGTATAATGACATAAATAATCAACACGAAAATTAGAAAATGAATGTTATGAATCCTTCGGTTTCTAGTACAACAATGTTGTTCTTTAAAAAGTGTTTCTCAAAAATATTTCTTATACATCTTGCATCACACAAGTATTCATACAGAATAGTCATATAATGTTTTATAAGGTCAACTTTACTGTTTAAAAACTCTTAAGTAAATTCCTTCTGTGAAGATACAACTTTCATTTTTTTCAACCTTTATTCAGACATTATGTAGCATGTTATTAATAAAGTGACCGATAAAGACAAAAGAGTAATAAGTTGTCTAACAGATAACATTTTATACATTATTCCTTATTCAATACATTCTTTTTAGATAAATTATTCGTATTTTTTGTTATCAATCACACAATGCAATGTAAAGAAAAAAATACTGATTTAATGACAAAAACTTATGTTGTGTGAATATTCTTTCTTATCTTCTCAAATGTAATCAGAGTAAGTTTCAAATATATCTCGTTCATTTTGTGCATCAACTTGTTTTTATTTTACCTTTATTCAATCATTCAACATCTATATTCATAATAAAATTATTATATATTACGCAAAAAGATACTGTTACATTAACATTTTTTTTTATCTGCAATCTTTCCGTATACAAATCAGTATTTAACTGAGACAATGAAATATTATTATTATTTCATCTAAATACGTATTAAAAAAATTGTAAGCAAAAGTAAATAACATTACAAAATTATAACAAACGTCAAATAAATAAAGGAGCTGGAATGTCAGTCTTGTTCAATTATTAAATATCAATTAGAATGAATAAAATGAAAATATTATATGATAAGCAAATAAAAAAAAACAGTCGAAAATAATTGATAACTGTAAAGGGAAACAATCTAGTCCTATTACATTTATAAAAATTACTATATTGGCCCGATCAAGAGAACATACAAATAAAGTAGTACATTATATCAAACAAAATAGTTACTATGCATATTTATAAATCTTTGTCAATAAGTATAATCTTTAGTTCATTTGGTATCAAATGAAAGCGTATTCACTTAGGATCACTAAAGATCCGTGTTGAATAATAATCAGAAAAAAATTAATAAAAAACAGGGCAAATTTCCCCCGTTGTATAATTGGCTTAGTACCGGTTTTTTATTCTGGAATTTCTGGGAACCAGAAGACAGCAATACACAGTTAGGAGTTTGGTTTCGCATTTTGGCCCCTGTGGATTTTTTATATATGAAAGTTGTTGTGCAATAAAATTCATTTTCAGACAGCTGACTACTAATTTAGCCTTCAAAGATGCTTTAAAAAAACATCAATATTATTTTTACATGTTTAATGGGCTATTTTCTGTTTGACTTTCCGTATTTTCATAGCTATACCAGTCATAGTTCCAGAAATTAATGTAATATTTCTGGTGCACTTTCCCACCCAGGCATTTTCATGAATAAAAGGGTCTAGGACAAGCTTTCAATCCCACTAGGTGTGGGTAAAAACTTTGCCGTAGGGAACTGTACAGAAAGAGTGAGAAAATGAGCCCATACCCATTACTGTATAGGTACATCAGACTTTGGAAGGACAGTGACGTCTTCAGGTGCACTTTCCCACCCTGGAATTGATACGAGTTGAAGATATGGATAAAAGCTATCAATCTAACTACCTGCGGTCAAGAACTTTGCCGTAGGGGGGTAGCAGTAAAGCCACTGCTGCCACCACCCGTAATGGACAAAAATGAAAAATTTGGTATGGGGTTGTCAGCTTCTGGTGCACTTTCCCACCCAGGCATTTTCATGAATAAAAGGGTCTAGGACAAGCTTTCAATCCCACTAGGTGTGGGTAAAAACTTTGCCGTAGGGAACTGTACAGAAAGAGTGAGAAAATGAGCCCATACCCATTACTGTATAGGTACATCAGACTTTGGAAGGACAGTGACGTCTTCAGGTGCACTTTCCCACCCTGGAATTGATACGAGTTGAAGATATGGATAAAAGCTATCAATCTAACTACCTGCGGTCAAGAACTTTGCCGTAGGGGGGTAGCAGTAAAGCCACTGCTGCCACCACCCGTAATGGACAAAAATGAAAAATTTGGTATGGGGTTGTCAGCTTCTGGTGCACTTTCCCACCCAGGCATTTTCATGAATAAAAGGGTCTAGGACAAGCTTTCAATCCCACTAGGTGTGGGTAAAAACTTTGCCGTAGGGAACTGTACAGAAAGAGTGAGAAAATGAGCCCATACCCATTACTGTATAGGTACATCAGACTTTGGAAGGACAGTGACGTCTTCAAGTGCACTTTCCCACCCTGGAATTGATACGAGTTGAAGATATGGATAAAAGCTATCAATCTAACTACCTGCGGTCAAGAACTTTGCCGTAGGGGGGTAGCAGTAAAGCCACTGCTGCCACCACCCGTAATGGACAAAAATGAAAAATTTGGTATGGGGTTGTCAGCTTCTGGTGCACTTTCCCACCCAGGCATTTTCATGAATAAAAGGGTCTAGGACAAGCTTTCAATCCCACTAGGTGTGGGTAAAAACTTTGCCGTAGGGAACTGTACAGAAAGAGTGAGAAAATGAGCCCATACCCATTACTGTATAGGTACATCAGACTTTGGAAGGACAGTGACGTCTTCAGGTGCACTTTCCCACCCTGGAATTGATACGAGTTGAAGATATGGATAAAAGCTATCAATCTAACTACCTGCGGTCAAGAACTTTGCCGTAGGGGGGTAGCAGTAAAGCCACTGCTGCCACCACCCGTAATGGACAAAAATGAAAAATTTGGTATGGGGTTGTCAGCTTCTGGTGCACTTTCCCACCCAGGCATTTTCATGAATAAAAGGGTCTAGGACAAGCTTTCAATCCCACTAGGTGTGGGTAAAAACTTTGCCGTAGGGAACTGTACAGAAAGAGTGAGAAAATGAGCCCATACCCATTACTGTATAGGTACATCAGACTTTGGAAGGACAGTGACGTCTTCAGGTGCACTTTCCCACCCTGGAATTGATACGAGTTGAAGATATGGATAAAAGCTATCAATCTAACTACCTGCGGTCAAGAACTTTGCCGTAGGGGGGTAGCAGTAAAGCCACTGCTGCCACCACCCGTAATGGACAAAAATGAAAAATTTGGTATGGGGTTGTCAGCTTCTGGTGCACTTTCCCACCCAGGCATTTTCATGAATAAAAGGGTCTAGGACAAGCTTTCAATCCCACTAGGTGTGGGTAAAAACTTTGCCGTAGGGAACTGTACAGAAAGAGTGAGAAAATGAGCCCATACCCATTACTGTATAGGTACATCAGACTTTGGAAGGACAGTGACGTCTTCAAGTGCACTTTCCCACCCTGGAATTGATACGAGTTGAAGATATGGATAAAAGCTATCAATCTAACTACCTGCGGTCAAGAACTTTGCCGTAGGGGGGTAGCAGTAAAGCCACTGCTGCCACCACCCGTAATGGACAAAAATGAAAAATTTGGTATGGGGTTGTCAGCTTCTGGTGCACTTTCCCACCCAGGCATTTTCATGAATAAAAGGGTCTAGGACAAGCTTTCAATCCCACTAGGTGTGGGTAAAAACTTTGCCGTAGGGAACTGTACAGAAAGAGTGAGAAAATGAGCCCATACCCATTACTGTATAGGTACATCAGACTTTGGAAGGACAGTGACGTCTTCAGGTGCACTTTCCCACCCTGGAATTGATACGAGTTGAAGATATGGATAAAAGCTATCAATCTAACTACCTGCGGTCAAGAACTTTGCCGTAGGGGGGTAGCAGTAAAGCCACTGCTGCCACCACCCGTAATGGACAAAAATGAAAAATTTGGTATGGGGTTGTCAGCTTCTGGTGCACTTTCCCACCCAGGCATTTTCATGAATAAAAGGGTCTAGGACAAGCTTTCAATCCCACTAGGTGTGGGTAAAAACTTTGCCGTAGGGAACTGTACAGAAAGAGTGAGAAAATGAGCCCATACCCATTACTGTATAGGTACATCAGACTTTGGAAGGACAGTGACGTCTTCAGGTGCACTTTCCCACCCTGGAATTGATACGAGTTGAAGATATGGATAAAAGCTATCAATCTAACTACCTGCGGTCAAGAACTTTGCCGTAGGGGGGTAGCAGTAAAGCCACTGCTGCCACCACCCGTAATGGACAAAAATGAAAAATTTGGTATGGGGTTGTCAGCTTCTGGTGCACTTTCCCACCCAGGCATTTTCATGAATAAAAGGGTCTAGGACAAGCTTTCAATCCCACTAGGTGTGGGTAAAAACTTTGCCGTAGGGAACTGTACAGAAAGAGTGAGAAAATGAGCCCATACCCATTACTGTATAGGTACATCAGACTTTGGAAGGACAGTGACGTCTTCAAGTGCACTTTCCCACCCTGGAATTGATACGAGTTGAAGATATGGATAAAAGCTATCAATCTAACTACCTGCGGTCAAGAACTTTGCCGTAGGGGGGTAGCAGTAAAGCCACTGCTGCCACCACCCGTAATGGACAAAAATGAAAAATTTGGTATGGGGTTGTCAGCTTCTGGTGCACTTTCCCACCCAGGCATTTTCATGAATAAAAGGGTCTAGGACAAGCTTTCAATCCCACTAGGTGTGGGTAAAAACTTTGCCGTAGGGAACTGTACAGAAAGAGTGAGAAAATGAGCCCATACCCATTACTGTATAGGTACATCAGACTTTGGAAGGACAGTGACGTCTTCAGGTGCACTTTCCCACCCTGGAATTGATACGAGTTGAAGATATGGATAAAAGCTATCAATCTAACTACCTGCGGTCAAGAACTTTGCCGTAGGGGGGTAGCAGTAAAGCCACTGCTGCCACCACCCGTAATGGACAAAAATGAAAAATTTGGTATGGGGTTGTCAGCTTCTGGTGCACTTTCCCACCCAGGCATTTTCATGAATAAAAGGGTCTAGGACAAGCTTTCAATCCCACTAGGTGTGGGTAAAAACTTTGCCGTAGGGAACTGTACAGAAAGAGTGAGAAAATGAGCCCATACCCATTACTGTATAGGTACATCAGACTTTGGAAGGACAGTGACGTCTTCAGGTGCACTTTCCCACCCTGGAATTGATACGAGTTGAAGATATGGATAAAAGCTATCAATCTAACTACCTGCGGTCAAGAACTTTGCCGTAGGGGGGTAGCAGTAAAGCCACTGCTGCCACCACCCGTAATGGACAAAAATGAAAAATTTGGTATGGGGTTGTCAGCTTCTGGTGCACTTTCCCACCCAGGCATTTTCATGAATAAAAGGGTCTAGGACAAGCTTTCAATCCCACTAGGTGTGGGTAAAAACTTTGCCGTAGGGAACTGTACAGAAAGAGTGAGAAAATGAGCCCATACCCATTACTGTATAGGTACATCAGACTTTGGAAGGACAGTGACGTCTTCAGGTGCACTTTCCCACCCTGGAATTGATACGAGTTGAAGATATGGATAAAAGCTATCAATCTAACTACCTGCGGTCAAGAACTTTGCCGTAGGGGGGTAGCAGTAAAGCCACTGCTGCCACCACCCGTAATGGACAAAAATGAAAAATTTGGTATGGGGTTGTCAGCTTCTGGTGCACTTTCCCACCCAGGCATTTTCATGAATAAAAGGGTCTAGGACAAGCTTTCAATCCCACTAGGTGTGGGTAAAAACTTTGCCGTAGGGAACTGTACAGAAAGAGTGAGAAAATGAGCCCATACCCATTACTGTATAGGTACATCAGACTTTGGAAGGACAGTGACGTCTTCAAGTGCACTTTCCCACCCTGGAATTGATACGAGTTGAAGATATGGATAAAAGCTATCAATCTAACTACCTGCGGTCAAGAACTTTGCCGTAGGGGGGTAGCAGTAAAGCCACTGCTGCCACCACCCGTAATGGACAAAAATGAAAAATTTGGTATGGGGTTGTCAGCTTCTGGTGCACTTTCCCACCCAGGCATTTTCATGAATAAAAGGGTCTAGGACAAGCTTTCAATCCCACTAGGTGTGGGTAAAAACTTTGCCGTAGGGAACTGTACAGAAAGAGTGAGAAAATGAGCCCATACCCATTACTGTATAGGTACATCAGACTTTGGAAGGACAGTGACGTCTTCAGTGCACTTTCCCACCCTGGAATTGATACGAGTTGAAGATATGGATAAAAGCTATCAATCTAACTACCTGCGGTCAAGAACTTTGCCGTAGGGGGGTAGCAGTAAAGCCACTGCTGCCACCACCCGTAATGGACAAAAATGAAAAATTTGGTATGGGGTTGTCAGCTTCTGGTGCACTTTCCCACCCAGGCATTTTCATGAATAAAAGGGTCTAGGACAAGCTTTCAATCCCACTAGGTGTGGGTAAAAACTTTGCCGTAGGGAACTGTACAGAAAGAGTGAGAAAATGAGCCCATACCCATTACTGTATAGGTACATCAGACTTTGGAAGGACAGTGACGTCTTCAGGTGCACTTTCCCACCCTGGAATTGATACGAGTTGAAGATATGGATAAAAGCTATCAATCTAACTACCTGCGGTCAAGAACTTTGCCGTAGGGGGGTAGCAGTAAAGCCACTGCTGCCACCACCCGTAATGGACAAAAATGAAAAATTTGGTATGGGGTTGTCAGCTTCTGGTGCACTTTCCCACCCAGGCATTTTCATGAATAAAAGGGTCTAGGACAAGCTTTCAATCCCACTAGGTGTGGGTAAAAACTTTGCCGTAGGGAACTGTACAGAAAGAGTGAGAAAATGAGCCCATACCCATTACTGTATAGGTACATCAGACTTTGGAAGGACAGTGACGTCTTCAGGTGCACTTTCCCACCCTGGAATTGATACGAGTTGAAGATATGGATAAAAGCTATCAATCTAACTACCTGCGGTCAAGAACTTTGCCGTAGGGGGGTAGCAGTAAAGCCACTGCTGCCACCACCCGTAATGGACAAAAATGAAAAATTTGGTATGGGGTTGTCAGCTTCTGGTGCACTTTCCCACCCAGGCATTTTCATGAATAAAAGGGTCTAGGACAAGCTTTCAATCCCACTAGGTGTGGGTAAAAACTTTGCCGTAGGGAACTGTACAGAAAGAGTGAGAAAATGAGCCCATACCCATTACTGTATAGGTACATCAGACTTTGGAAGGACAGTGACGTCTTCAGGTGCACTTTCCCACCCTGGAATTGATACGAGTTGAAGATATGGATAAAAGCTATCAATCTAACTACCTGCGGTCAAGAACTTTGCCGTAGGGGGGTAGCAGTAAAGCCACTGCTGCCACCACCCGTAATGGACAAAAATGAAAAATTTGGTATGGGGTTGTCAGCTTCTGGTGCACTTTCCCACCCAGGCATTTTCATGAATAAAAGGGTCTAGGACAAGCTTTCAATCCCACTAGGTGTGGGTAAAAACTTTGCCGTAGGGAACTGTACAGAAAGAGTGAGAAAATGAGCCCATACCCATTACTGTATAGGTACATCAGACTTTGGAAGGACAGTGACGTCTTCAGGTGCACTTTCCCACCCTGGAATTGATACGAGTTGAAGATATGGATAAAAGCTATCAATCTAACTACCTGCGGTCAAGAACTTTGCCGTAGGGGGGTAGCAGTAAAGCCACTGCTGCCACCACCCGTAATGGACAAAAATGAAAATTTGGTATGGGGTTGTCAGCTTCTGGTGCACTTTCCCACCCAGGCATTTTCATGAATAAAAGGGTCTAGGACAAGCTTTCAATCCCACTAGGTGTGGGTAAAAACTTTGCCGTAGGGAACTGTACAGAAAGAGTGAGAAAATGAGCCCATACCCATTACTGTATAGGTACATCAGACTTTGGAAGGACAGTGACGTCTTCAGGTGCACTTTCCCACCCTGGAATTGATACGAGTTGAAGATATGGATAAAAGCTATCAATCTAACTACCTGCGGTCAAGAACTTTGCCGTAGGGGGGTAGCAGTAAAGCCACTGCTGCCACCACCCGTAATGGACAAAAATGAAAAATTTGGTATGGGGTTGTCAGCTTCTGGTGCACTTTCCCACCCAGGCATTTTCATGAATAAAAGGGTCTAGGACAAGCTTTCAATCCCACTAGGTGTGGGTAAAAACTTTGCCGTAGGGAACTGTACAGAAAGAGTGAGAAAATGAGCCCATACCCATTACTGTATAGGTACATCAGACTTTGGAAGGACAGTGACGTCTTCAGGTGCACTTTCCCACCCTGGAATTGATACGAGTTGAAGATATGGATAAAAGCTATCAATCTAACTACCTGCGGTCAAGAACTTTGCCGTAGGGGGGTAGCAGTAAAGCCACTGCTGCCACCACCCGTAATGGACAAAAATGAAAAATTTGGTATGGGGTTGTCAGCTTCTGGTGCACTTTCCCACCCAGGCATTTTCATGAATAAAAGGGTCTAGGACAAGCTTTCAATCCCACTAGGTGTGGGTAAAAACTTTGCCGTAGGGAACTGTACAGAAAGAGTGAGAAAATGAGCCCATACCCATTACTGTATAGGTACATCAGACTTTGGAAGGACAGTGACGTCTTCAGGTGCACTTTCCCACCCTGGAATTGATACGAGTTGAAGATATGGATAAAAGCTATCAATCTAACTACCTGCGGTCAAGAACTTTGCCGTAGGGGGGTAGCAGTAAAGCCACTGCTGCCACCACCCGTAATGGACAAAAATGAAAAATTTGGTATGGGGTTGTCAGCTTCTGGTGCACTTTCCCACCCAGGCATTTTCATGAATAAAAGGGTCTAGGACAAGCTTTCAATCCCACTAGGTGTGGGTAAAAACTTTGCCGTAGGGAACTGTACAGAAAGAGTGAGAAAATGAGCCCATACCCATTACTGTATAGGTACATCAGACTTTGGAAGGACAGTGACGTCTTCAAGTGCACTTTCCCACCCTGGAATTGATACGAGTTGAAGATATGGATAAAAGCTATCAATCTAACTACCTGCGGTCAAGAACTTTGCCGTAGGGGGGTAGCAGTAAAGCCACTGCTGCCACCACCCGTAATGGACAAAAATGAAAAATTTGGTATGGGGTTGTCAGCTTCTGGTGCACTTTCCCACCCAGGCATTTTCATGAATAAAAGGGTCTAGGACAAGCTTTCAATCCCACTAGGTGTGGGTAAAAACTTTGCCGTAGGGAACTGTACAGAAAGAGTGAGAAAATGAGCCCATACCCATTACTGTATAGGTACATCAGACTTTGGAAGGACAGTGACGTCTTCAAGTGCACTTTCCCACCCTGGAATTGATACGAGTTGAAGATATGGATAAAAGCTATCAATCTAACTACCTGCGGTCAAGAACTTTGCCGTAGGGGGGTAGCAGTAAAGCCACTGCTGCCACCACCCGTAATGGACAAAAATGAAAAATTTGGTATGGGGTTGTCAGCTTCTGGTGCACTTTCCCACCCAGGCATTTTCATGAATAAAAGGGTCTAGGACAAGCTTTCAATCCCACTAGGTGTGGGTAAAAACTTTGCCGTAGGGAACTGTACAGAAAGAGTGAGAAAATGAGCCCATACCCATTACTGTATAGGTACATCAGACTTTGGAAGGACAGTGACGTCTTCAAGGTGCACTTTCCCACCCTGGAATTGATACGAGTTGAAGATATGGATAAAAGCTATCAATCTAACTACCTGCGGTCAAGAACTTTGCCGTAGGGGGGTAGCAGTAAAGCCACTGCTGCCACCACCCGTAATGGACAAAAATGAAAAATTTGGTATGGGGTTGTCAGCTTCTGGTGCACTTTCCCACCCAGGCATTTTCATGAATAAAAGGGTCTAGGACAAGCTTTCAATCCCACTAGGTGTGGGTAAAAACTTTGCCGTAGGGAACTGTACAGAAAGAGTGAGAAAATGAGCCCATACCCATTACTGTATAGGTACATCAGACTTTGGAAGGACAGTGACGTCTTCAGGTGCACTTTCCCACCCTGGAATTGATACGAGTTGAAGATATGGATAAAAGCTATCAATCTAACTACCTGCGGTCAAGAACTTTGCCGTAGGGGGGTAGCAGTAAAGCCACTGCTGCCACCACCCGTAATGGACAAAAATGAAAAATTTGGTATGGGGTTGTCAGCTTCTGGTGCACTTTCCCACCCAGGCATTTTCATGAATAAAAGGGTCTAGGACAAGCTTTCAATCCCACTAGGTGTGGGTAAAAACTTTGCCGTAGGGAACTGTACAGAAAGAGTGAGAAAATGAGCCCATACCCATTACTGTATAGGTACATCAGACTTTGGAAGGACAGTGACGTCTTCAGGTGCACTTTCCCACCCTGGAATTGATACGAGTTGAAGATATGGATAAAAGCTATCAATCTAACTACCTGCGGTCAAGAACTTTGCCGTAGGGGGGTAGCAGTAAAGCCACTGCTGCCACCACCCGTAATGGACAAAAATGAAAAATTTGGTATGGGGTTGTCAGCTTCTGGTGCACTTTCCCACCCAGGCATTTTCATGAATAAAAGGGTCTAGGACAAGCTTTCAATCCCACTAGGTGTGGGTAAAAACTTTGCCGTAGGGAACTGTACAGAAAGAGTGAGAAAATGAGCCCATACCCATTACTGTATAGGTACATCAGACTTTGGAAGGACAGTGACGTCTTCAGGTGCACTTTCCCACCCTGGAATTGATACGAGTTGAAGATATGGATAAAAGCTATCAATCTAACTACCTGCGGTCAAGAACTTTGCCGTAGGGGGGTAGCAGTAAAGCCACTGCTGCCACCACCCGTAATGGACAAAAATGAAAAATTTGGTATGGGGTTGTCAGCTTCTGGTGCACTTTCCCACCCAGGCATTTTCATGAATAAAAGGGTCTAGGACAAGCTTTCAATCCCACTAGGTGTGGGTAAAAACTTTGCCGTAGGGAACTGTACAGAAAGAGTGAGAAAATGAGCCCATACCCATTACTGTATAGGTACATCAGACTTTGGAAGGACAGTGACGTCTTCAGGTGCACTTTCCCACCCTGGAATTGATACGAGTTGAAGATATGGATAAAAGCTATCAATCTAACTACCTGCGGTCAAGAACTTTGCCGTAGGGGGGTAGCAGTAAAGCCACTGCTGCCACCACCCGTAATGGACAAAAATGAAAAATTTGGTATGGGGTTGTCAGCTTCTGGTGCACTTTCCCACCCAGGCATTTTCATGAATAAAAGGGTCTAGGACAAGCTTTCAATCCCACTAGGTGTGGGTAAAAACTTTGCCGTAGGGAACTGTACAGAAAGAGTGAGAAAATGAGCCCATACCCATTACTGTATAGGTACATCAGACTTTGGAAGGACAGTGACGTCTTCAGGTGCACTTTCCCACCCTGGAATTGATACGAGTTGAAGATATGGATAAAAGCTATCAATCTAACTACCTGCGGTCAAGAACTTTGCCGTAGGGGGGTAGCAGTAAAGCCACTGCTGCCACCACCCGTAATGGACAAAAATGAAAAATTTGGTATGGGGTTGTCAGCTTCTGGTGCACTTTCCCACCCAGGCATTTTCATGAATAAAAGGGGTCTAGGACAAGCTTTCAATCCCACTAGGTGTGGGTAAAAACTTTGCCGTAGGGAACTGTACAGAAAGAGTGAGAAAATGAGCCCATACCCATTACTGTATAGGTACATCAGACTTTGGAAGGACAGTGACGTCTTCAGGTGCACTTTCCCACCCTGGAATTGATACGAGTTGAAGATATGGATAAAAGCTATCAATCTAACTACCTGCGGTCAAGAACTTTGCCGTAGGGGGGGTAGCAGTAAAGCCACTGCTGCCACCACCCGTAATGGACAAAAATGAAAAATTTGGTATGGGGTTGTCAGCTTCTGGTGCACTTTCCCACCCAGGCATTTTCATGAATAAAAGGGTCTAGGACAAGCTTTCAATCCCACTAGGTGTGGGTAAAAACTTTGCCGTAGGGAACTGTACAGAAAGAGTGAGAAAATGAGCCCATACCCATTACTGTATAGGTACATCAGACTTTGGAAGGACAGTGACGTCTTCAGGTGCACTTTCCCACCCTGGAATTGATACGAGTTGAAGATATGGATAAAAGCTATCAATCTAACTACCTGCGGTCAAGAACTTTGCCGTAGGGGGGTAGCAGTAAAGCCACTGCTGCCACCACCCGTAATGGACAAAAATGAAAAATTTGGTATGGGGTTGTCAGCTTCTGGTGCACTTTCCCACCCAGGCATTTTCATGAATAAAAGGGTCTAGGACAAGCTTTCAATCCCACTAGGTGTGGGTAAAAACTTTGCCGTAGGGAACTGTACAGAAAGAGTGAGAAAATGAGCCCATACCCATTACTGTATAGGTACATCAGACTTTGGAAGGACAGTGACGTCTTCAAGTGCACTTTCCCACCCTGGAATTGATACGAGTTGAAGATATGGATAAAAGCTATCAATCTAACTACCTGCGGTCAAGAACTTTGCCGTAGGGGGGTAGCAGTAAAGCCACTGCTGCCACCACCCGTAATGGACAAAAATGAAAAATTTGGTATGGGGTTGTCAGCTTCTGGTGCACTTTCCCACCCAGGCATTTTCATGAATAAAAGGGTCTAGGACAAGCTTTCAATCCCACTAGGTGTGGGTAAAAACTTTGCCGTAGGGAACTGTACAGAAAGAGTGAGAAAATGAGCCCATACCCATTACTGTATAGGTACATCAGACTTTGGAAGGACAGTGACGTCTTCAAGTGCACTTTCCCACCCTGGAATTGATACGAGTTGAAGATATGGATAAAAGCTATCAATCTAACTACCTGCGGTCAAGAACTTTGCCGTAGGGGGGTAGCAGTAAAGCCACTGCTGCCACCACCCGTAATGGACAAAAATGAAAAATTTGGTATGGGGTTGTCAGCTTCTGGTGCACTTTCCCACCCAGGCATTTTCATGAATAAAAGGGTCTAGGACAAGCTTTCAATCCCACTAGGTGTGGGTAAAAACTTTGCCGTAGGGAACTGTACAGAAAGAGTGAGAAAATGAGCCCATACCCATTACTGTATAGGTACATCAGACTTTGGAAGGACAGTGACGTCTTCAAGTGCACTTTCCCACCCTGGAATTGATACGAGTTGAAGATATGGATAAAAGCTATCAATCTAACTACCTGCGGTCAAGAACTTTGCCGTAGGGGGGTAGCAGTAAAGCCACTGCTGCCACCACCCGTAATGGACAAAAATGAAAAATTTGGTATGGGGTTGTCAGCTTCTGGTGCACTTTCCCACCCAGGCATTTTCATGAATAAAAGGGTCTAGGACAAGCTTTCAATCCCACTAGGTGTGGGTAAAAACTTTGCCGTAGGGAACTGTACAGAAAGAGTGAGAAAATGAGCCCATACCCATTACTGTATAGGTACATCAGACTTTGGAAGGACAGTGACGTCTTCAGGTGCACTTTCCCACCCTGGAATTGATACGAGTTGAAGATATGGATAAAAGCTATCAATCTAACTACCTGCGGTCAAGAACTTTGCCGTAGGGGGGTAGCAGTAAAGCCACTGCTGCCACCACCCGTAATGGACAAAAATGAAAAATTTGGTATGGGGTTGTCAGCTTCTGGTGCACTTTCCCACCCAGGCATTTTCATGAATAAAAGGGTCTAGGACAAGCTTTCAATCCCACTAGGTGTGGGTAAAAACTTTGCCGTAGGGAACTGTACAGAAAGAGTGAGAAAATGAGCCCATACCCATTACTGTATAGGTACATCAGACTTTGGAAGGACAGTGACGTCTTCAGGTGCACTTTCCCACCCTGGAATTGATACGAGTTGAAGATATGGATAAAAGCTATCAATCTAACTACCTGCGGTCAAGAACTTTGCCGTAGGGGGGTAGCAGTAAAGCCACTGCTGCCACCACCCGTAATGGACAAAAATGAAAATTTGGTATGGGGTTGTCAGCTTCTGGTGCACTTTCCCACCCAGGCATTTTCATGAATAAAAGGGTCTAGGGACAAGCTTTCAATCCCACTAGGTGTGGGTAAAAACTTTGCCGTAGGGAACTGTACAGAAAGAGTGAGAAAATGAGCCCATACCCATTACTGTATAGGTACCTCAGACTTTGGAAGGACAGTGACGTCTTCAGGTGCACTTTCCCACCCTGGAATTGATACGAGTTGAAGATATGGATAAAATCTATTGATCTAACCACCTGCGGTCAAAAACTTTGCCGTAGGGGGTGGCAGTAAAGCCACTGCTGCCAACACCCGTAATGGACAAAAATGAGAAATTTGGTATGGGGTTGTCAGCTTCTGATGCACTTTCCCACCCGGGCATTTTCATGAATAAAAGGATCTGGGACAAGCTTTCAATCCCACTAGGTGTGGGTAAAAACTTTGCCGTAGGGAACTGTACAGAAAGAGTGAAAACATGAGCCCATACCAATTACTGTATAGGTACCTCAGACTTTGGATGGACAGTGACGTCTTCAGGTGCACTTTCCCACTCTGGAATTGATACGAGTTGAAGATATGGATAAAATCTATCGATCTAACCACCTGCGGTCAAAAACTTTGCCGTCGGGGGGTGGCAGTAAAGCCACTGCTGCCACCACCCGTAATGGACAAAAATGAGAAATTGGGTATGGGGTTGTCAGCTTCTGGTGCACTTTCCCACCCGGGTATTTTCATGAATAAAAGGGTCTGGGACAAGCTTTCAATCCCACTAGGTGTGGGTAAAAACTTTGCCGTAGGGAACTGTACAGAATGACTGTGGCTTTCCTGCTACCCCCCCCCCCCCCTAACGGCAAATTTCTTGACAGCAGGTGGTTAGATTGAAAGCTATTATCCATATCTTCAACTCGTATCAATCCCTGGGTGGGAAAGTGCACCTGAAGACTTGACTGGCCATCCAAAGTCTGAGGTACCTATACAGTTATGGGTATGGGCTCATTTTTCAGTCTTTCTGTACAGTTCCCTACGGCAAAGTTTTTTTCCACACCTAGTGGAATTAAAAGCTTGTCCCAGACCCTTTTATTCATGAAAATCCCCAGGTGGGAAAGTGCACCGGAAGCTGACAACAACATACTCAATTTCTCATTTTGGTCCATTATGGGTGGTGGCAGCAGTCGCTTTACTCCCATCCCCCTACGGCAAAGTTCTTTACCGCAGGTAGTTAGATTGAAAGCTATTATCCATATCTTCAACTCGTATCAATCCCTGGGTGGGAAAGTGCACCTGAAGACTTCACTGGCCATCCAAAGTCTGAGGTACCTATACAGTTATAGGTATGGGCTCATTTTTCAGTCCATACCCATAACTGTATTTTTCAGTCTTTCTGTACAGTTCCCTACGGCAAAGTTTTTTCCCACACCTAGTGGAATTAAAAGCTTGTCCAGACCCTTTTATTCATGAAAATCTCCAGGTGGGAAAGTGCACCGGAAGCTGACAACAACATACTCAATTTCTCATTTTGGTCCATTATGGGTGGTGGCAGCAGTCGCTTTACTCCCATCCCCCTACGGCAAAGTTCTTTACCGCAGGTAGTTAGATTGAAAGCTATTATCCATATCTTCAACTCGTATCAATCCCTGGGTGGAAAAGTGCACCTGAAGACTTCACTGGCCATCCAAAGTCTGAGGTACCTATACAGTTATGGGTATGGGCTCATTTTTCAGTCCATACCCATAACTGTATTTTTCAGTCTTTCTGTACAGTTCCATACGGCAAAGTTTTTTCCCACACCTAGTGGAATTAAAAGCTTGTCCCAGACCCTTTTATTCATGAAAATCCCCAGGTGGGAAAGTGCACCGGAAGCTGACAACAACATACTCAATTTCTCATTTTGGTCCATTATGGGTGGTGGCAGCAGTCGCTTTACTCCCATCCCCCTACGGCAAAGTTCTTTACCGCAGGTAGTTAGATTGAAAGCTATTATCCATATCTTCAACTCGTATCAATCCCTGGGTGGGAAAGTGCACCTGAAGACTTCACTGGCCATCCAAAGTCTGAGGTACCTATACAGTTATGGGTATGGGCTCATTTTTCAGTCTTTCTGTACAGTTCCCTACGGCAAAGTTTTTTCCCACACCTAGTGGAATTAAAAGCTTGTCCCAGACCCTTTTATTCATGAAAATCCCCAGGTGGGAAAGTGCACCGGAAGCTGACAACAACATACTCAATTTCTGATTTTGGTCCATTATGGGTGGTGGCAGCAGTCGCTTTACTCCCATCCCCCTACGGCAAAGTTCTTTACCGCAGGTAGTTAGATTGAAAGCTATTATCCATATCTTCAACTCGTATCAATCCCTGGGTGGGAAAGTGCACCTGAAGACTTGACTGGCCATCCAAAGTCTGAGGTACCTATACAGTTATGGGTATGGGCTCATTTTTCAGTCCATACCCATAACTGTATTTTTCAGTCTTTCTGTACAGTTCCATACGGCAAAGTTTTTTTCCACACCTAGTGGAATTAAAAGCTTGTCCCAGACCCTTTTATTCATGAAAATCCCCAGGTGGGAAAGTGCACCGGAAGCTGACAACAACATACTCAATTTCTCATTTTGGTCCATTATGGGTGGTGGCAGCAGTCGCTTTACTCCCATCCCCCTACGGCAAAGTTCTTTACCGCAGGTAGTTAGATTGAAAGCTATTATCCATATCTTCAACTCGTATCAATCCCTGGGTGGGAAAGTGCACCTGAAGACTTCACTGGCCATCCAAAGTCTGAGGTACCTATACAGTTATAGGTATGGGCTCATTTTTCAGTCCATACCCATAACTGTATTTTTCAGTCTTTCTGTACAGTTCCCTACGGCAAAGTTTTTTCCCACACCTAGTGGAATTAAAAGCTTGTCCCAGACCCTTTTATTCATGAAAATCTCCAGGTGGGAAAGTGCACCGGAAGCTGACAACAACATACTCAATTTCTCATTTTGGTCCATTATGGGTGGTGGCAGCAGTCGCTTTACTCCCATCCCCCTACGGCAAAGTTCTTTACCGCAGGTAGTTAGATTGAAAGCTATTATCCATATCTTCAACTCGTATCAATCCCTGGGTGGGAAAGTGCACCTGAAGACTTCACTCTCCATCCAAAGTCTGAGGTACCTATACAGTTATGGGTATGGGCTCATTTTTCAGTCTTTCTGTACAGTTCCCTACGGCAAAGTTTTTTCCCACACCTAGTGGAATTAAAAGCTTGTCCCAGACCCTTTTATTCATGAAAATCCCCAGGTGGGAAAGTGCACCGGAAGCTGACAACAACATACTCAATTTCTCATTTTGGTCCATTATGGGTGGTGGCAGCAGTCGCTTTACTCCCATCCCCCTACGGCAAAGTTCTTTACCGCAGGTAGTTAGATTGAAAGCTATTATCCATATCTTCAACTCGTATCAATCCCTGGGTGGGAAAGTGCACCTGAAGACTTCACTGGCCATCCAAAGTCTGAGGTACCTATACAGTTATGGGTATGGGCTCATTTTTCAGTCGTTCTGTACAGTTCCCTACGGCAAAGTTTTTTCCCACACCTAGTGGAATTAAAAGCTTGTCCCAGACCCTTTTATTCATGAAAATCCCTAGGTGGGAAAGTGCACCGGAAGCTGACAACAACATACTCAATTTCTCATTTTGGTCCATTATGGGTGGTGGCAGCAGTCGCTTTACTCCCATCCCCCTACGGCAAAGTTCTTTACCGCAGGTAGTTAGATTGAAAGCTATTATCCATATCTTCAACTCGTATCAATCCCTGGGTGGGAAAGTGCACCTGAAGACTTCACTGGCCATCCAAAGTCTGAGGTACCTATACAGTTATAGGTATGGGCTCATTTTTCAGTCCATACCCATAACTGTATTTTTCAGTCTTTCTGTACAGTTCCATACGGCAAAGTTTTTTCCCACACCTAGTGGAATTAAAAGCTTGTCCCAGACCCTTTTATTCATGAAAATCCCCAGGTGGGAAAGTGCACCGGAAGCTGACAACAACATACTCAATTTCTCATTTTGGTCCATTATGGGTGGTGGCAGCAGTCGCTTTACTCCCATCCCCCTACGGCAAAGTTCTTTACCGCAGGTAGTTAGATTGAAAGCTATTATCCATATCTTCAACTCGTATCAATCCCTGGGTGGGAAAGTGCACCTGAAGACTTGACTGGCCATCCAAAGTCTGAGGTACCTATACAGTTATGGGTATGGGCTCATTTTTCAGTCTTTCTGTACAGTTCCCTACGGCAAAGTTTTTTCCCACACCTAGTGGAATTAAAAGCTTGTCCCAGACCCTTTTATTCATGAAAATCCCCAGGTGGGAAAGTGCACCGGAAGCTGACAACAACATACTCAATTTCTCATTTTGGTCCATTATGGGTGGTGGCAGCAGTCGCTTTACTCCCATCCCCCTACGGCAAAGTTCTTTACCGCAGGTAGTTAGATTGAAAGCTATTATCCATATCTTCAACTCGTATCAATCCCTGGGTGGGAAAGTGCACCTGAAGACTTGACTGGCCATCCAAAGTCTGAGGTACCTATACAGTTATGGGTATGGGCTCATTTTTCAGTCTTTCTGTACAGTTCCCTACGGCAAAGTTTTTTCCCACACCTAGTGGAATTAAAAGCTTGTCCCAGACCCTTTTATTCATGAAAATCTCCAGGTGGGAAAGTGCACCGGAAGCTGACAACAACATACTCAATTTCTCATTTTGGTCCATTATGGGTGGTGGCAGCAGTCGCTTTACTCCCATCCCCCTACGGCAAAGTTCTTTACCGCAGGTAGTTAGATTGAAAGCTATTATCCATATCTTCAACTCGTATCAATCCCTGGGTGGGAAAGTGCACCTGAAGACTTCACTCTCCATCCAAAGTCTGAGGTACCTATACAGTTATGGGTATGGGCTCATTTTTCAGTCTTTCTGTACAGTTCCCTACGGCAAAGTTTTTTCCCACACCTAGTGGAATTAAAAGCTTGTCCCAGACCCTTTTATTCATGAAAATCCCCAGGTGGGAAAGTGCACCGGAAGCTGACAACAACATACTCAATTTCTCATTTTGGTCCATTATGGGTGGTGGCAGCAGTCGCTTTACTCCCATCCCCCTACGGCAAAGTTCTTTACCGCAGGTAGTTAGATTGAAAGCTATTATCCATATCTTCAACTCGTATCAATCCCTGGGTGGGAAAGTGCACCTGAAGACTTCACTGGCCATCCAAAGTCTGAGGTACCTATACAGTTATGGGTATGGGCTCATTTTTCAGTCGTTCTGTACAGTTCCCTACGGCAAAGTTTTTTCCCACACCTAGTGGAATTAAAAGCTTGTCCCAGACCCTTTTATTCATGAAAATCCCCAGGTGGGAAAGTGCACCGGAAGCTGACAACAACATACTCAATTTCTCATTTTGGTCCATTATGGGTGGTGGCAGCAGTCGCTTTACTCCCATCCCCCTACGGCAAAGTTCTTTACCGCAGGTAGTTAGATTGAAAGCTATTATCCATATCTTCAACTCGTATCAATCCCTGGGTGGGAAAGTGCACCTGAAGACTTCACTGGCCATCCAAAGTCTGAGGTACCTATACAGTTATAGGTATGGGCTCATTTTTCAGTCCATACCCATAACTGTATTTTTCAGTCTTTCTGTACAGTTCCATACGGCAAAGTTTTTTCCCACACCTAGTGGAATTAAAAGCTTGTCCCAGACCCTTTTATTCATGAAAATCCCCAGGTGGGAAAGTGCACCGGAAGCTGACAACAACATACTCAATTTCTCATTTTGGTCCATTATGGGTGGTGGCAGCAGTCGCTTTACTCCCATCCCCCTACGGCAAAGTTCTTTACCGCAGGTAGTTAGATTGAAAGCTATTATCCATATCTTCAACTCGTATCAATCCCTGGGTGGGAAAGTGCACCTGAAGACTTCACTCTCCATCCAAAGTCTGAGGTACCTATACAGTTATGGGTATGGGCTCATTTTTCAGTCTTTCTGTACAGTTCCCTACGGCAAAGTTTTTTCCCACACCTAGTGGAATTAAAAGCTTGTCCCAGACCCTTTTATTCATGAAAATCCCCAGGTGGGAAAGTGCACCGGAAGCTGACAACAACATACTCAATTTCTCATTTTGGTCCATTATGGGTGGTGGCAGCAGTCGCTTTACTCCCATCCCCCTACGGCAAAGTTCTTTACCGCAGGTAGTTAGATTGAAAGCTATTATCCATATCTTCAACTCGTATCAATCCCTGGGTGGGAAAGTGCACCTGAAGACTTCACTGGCCATCCAAAGTCTGAGGTACCTATACAGTTATGGGTATGGGCTCATTTTTCAGTCGTTCTGTACAGTTCCCTACGGCAAAGTTTTTTCCCACACCTAGTGGAATTAAAAGCTTGTCCCAGACCCTTTTATTCATGAAAATCCCCAGGTGGGAAAGTGCACCGGAAGCTGACAACAACATACTCAATTTCTCATTTTGGTCCATTATGGGTGGTGGCAGCAGTCGCTTTACTCCCATCCCCCTACGGCAAAGTTCTTTACCGCAGGTAGTTAGATTGAAAGCTATTATCCATATCTTCAACTCGTATCAATCCCTGGGTGGGAAAGTGCACCTGAAGACTTCACTGGCCATCCAAAGTCTGAGGTACCTATACAGTTATAGGTATGGGCTCATTTTTCAGTCCATACCCATAACTGTATTTTTCAGTCTTTCTGTACAGTTCCATACGGCAAAGTTTTTTCCCACACCTAGTGGAATTAAAAGCTTGTCCCAGACCCTTTTATTCATGAAAATCCCCAGGTGGGAAAGTGCACCGGAAGCTGACAACAACATACTCAATTTCTCATTTTGGTCCATTATGGGTGGTGGCAGCAGTCGCTTTACTCCCATCCCCCTACGGCAAAGTTCTTTACCGCAGGTAGTTAGATTGAAAGCTATTATCCATATCTTCAACTCGTATCAATCCCTGGGTGGGAAAGTGCACCTGAAGACTTGACTGGCCATCCAAAGTCTGAGGTACCTATACAGTTATGGGTATGGGCTCATTTTTCAGTCTTTCTGTACAGTTCCCTACGGCAAAGTTTTTTCCCACACCTAGTGGAATTAAAAGCTTGTCCCAGACCCTTTTATTCATGAAAATCCCCAGGTGGGAAAGTGCACCGGAAGCTGACAACAACATACTCAATTTCTCATTTTGGTCCATTATGGGTGGTGGCAGCAGTCGCTTTACTCCCATCCCCCTACGGCAAAGTTCTTTACCGCAGGTAGTTAGATTGAAAGCTATTATCCATATCTTCAACTCGTATCAATCCCTGGGTGGGAAAGTGCACCTGAAGACTTCACTGGCCATCCAAAGTCTGAGGTACCTATACAGTTATAGGTATGGGCTCATTTTTCAGTCCATACCCATAACTGTATTTTTCAGTCTTTCTGTACAGTTCCATACGGCAAAGTTTTTTCCCACACCTAGTGGAATTAAAAGCTTGTCCCAGACCCTTTTATTCATGAAAATCCCCAGGTGGGAAAGTGCACCGGAAGCTGACAACAACATACTCAATTTCTCATTTTGGTCCATTATGGGTGGTGGCAGCAGTCGCTTTACTCCCATCCCCCTACGGCAAAGTTCTTTACCGCAGGTAGTTAGATTGAAAGCTATTATCCATATCTTCAACTCGTATCAATCCCTGGGTGGGAAAGTGCACCTGAAGACTTCACTCTCCATCCAAAGTCTGAGGTACCTATACAGTTATGGGTATGGGCTCATTTTTCAGTCTTTCTGTACAGTTCCCTACGGCAAAGTTTTTTCCCACACCTAGTGGAATTAAAAGCTTGTCCCAGACCCTTTTATTCATGAAAATCCCCAGGTGGGAAAGTGCACCGGAAGCTGACAACAACATACTCAATTTCTCATTTTGGTCCATTATGGGTGGTGGCAGCAGTCGCTTTACTCCCATCCCCCTACGGCAAAGTTCTTTACCGCAGGTAGTTAGATTGAAAGCTATTATCCATATCTTCAACTCGTATCAATCCCTGGGTGGGAAAGTGCACCTGAAGACTTCACTGGCCATCCAAAGTCTGAGGTACCTATACAGTTATGGGTATGGGCTCATTTTTCAGTCGTTCTGTACAGTTCCCTACGGCAAAGTTTTTTCCCACACCTAGTGGAATTAAAAGCTTGTCCCAGACCCTTTTATTCATGAAAATCCCCAGGTGGGAAAGTGCACCGGAAGCTGACAACAACATACTCAATTTCTCATTTTGGTCCATTATGGGTGGTGGCAGCAGTCGCTTTACTCCCATCCCCCTACGGCAAAGTTCTTTACCGCAGGTAGTTAGATTGAAAGCTATTATCCATATCTTCAACTCGTATCAATCCCTGGGTGGGAAAGTGCACCTGAAGACTTCACTGGCCATCCAAAGTCTGAGGTACCTATACAGTTATAGGTATGGGCTCATTTTTCAGTCCATACCCATAACTGTATTTTTCAGTCTTTCTGTACAGTTCCATACGGCAAAGTTTTTTCCCACACCTAGTGGAATTAAAAGCTTGTCCCAGACCCTTTTATTCATGAAAATCCCCAGGTGGGAAAGTGCACCGGAAGCTGACAACAACATACTCAATTTCTCATTTTGGTCCATTATGGGTGGTGGCAGCAGTCGCTTTACTCCCATCCCCCTACGGCAAAGTTCTTTACCGCAGGTAGTTAGATTGAAAGCTATTATCCATATCTTCAACTCGTATCAATCCCTGGGTGGGAAAGTGCACCTGAAGACTTGACTGGCCATCCAAAGTCTGAGGTACCTATACAGTTATGGGTATGGGCTCATTTTTCAGTCTTTCTGTACAGTTCCCTACGGCAAAGTTTTTTCCCACACCTAGTGGAATTAAAAGCTTGTCCCAGACCCTTTTATTCATGAAAATCTCCAGGTGGGAAAGTGCACCGGAAGCTGACAACAACATACTCAATTTCTCATTTTGGTCCATTATGGGTGGTGGCAGCAGTCGCTTTACTCCCATCCCCCTACGGCAAAGTTCTTTACCGCAGGTAGTTAGATTGAAAGCTATTATCCATATCTTCAACTCGTATCAATCCCTGGGTGGGAAAGTGCACCTGAAGACTTCACTCTCCATCCAAAGTCTGAGGTACCTATACAGTTATGGGTATGGGCTCATTTTTCAGTCTTTCTGTA
>NW_027267479.1:0-19939 GCF_963676685.1 Mytilus edulis | reverse complement strand
TCCAAGTAGGCCCCCTATTTCATAAAAAATATGGCAAGAATTGTACACATGAGAGCGCTTAGTATACAATTTCCCAAATAATTCATGTTTCAAGGGGCATTATTCTTTTTAAAGTAAGTAATCCACACTGATTTTCGAACTCAGGGTATAGTATACACATACTTTGTAAGCAACTGGGATTCTAAGTATTATCATCACAACTTTGGACAGCCTTTGTTTTCTTGAGATATACATCAACACTACTTCAAGACTGGAAGTGCAAAACTATTCTACCTACATACACCCAGATATGGTAAATGTTAATGTATTGCCATAAATAGTTTGGAAGGCTTTGTCTACATGAGGTTCATATTATTTGAACCTAAAGTATAGACCAATTAAATTTTCGTACATACTGTAAATCGATGCCTCGTGTAGAGAGTGCTACGGTCACTGCAAGATAAGAACCACTGTAACAGCTCTTTGAAGGGTCCATATCCAATAAACCTTCATTTTCCATTTGCAGTCCAAATTGCCTCGAACTTTCAAATCGGTCTACATTAAGGTCCAAAGGGTCTAAATTAAACTTAGTTTGATTTTTACAAAAATTGAATTCTTGGGGTTCTTTGATATGCTGAATCTAAACATGTACTTGGATTTTTGATTATGGGCCCAGTTTTTAAGATGGTCCAAATCGGGGTCCAAAATTTAACTTTATTTGATTTCAACAAAAATTGAATATATGGGGTTCTTCAATATGCTGAATCTAACCATGAATTTAGATTTTTAATATTTGGTCCTGGTTATCAAGTTCGTTATGTTTCCTTTCTGTTAAATTCAATTATTTTTGTGTTTCTGGCCTTATACCACAATTATTCTTCCCCTTTGCTACAATGCATTTTTTGGTAAAAGTCAAATTAAATTAAAAAAATTGCACCGCTTTAAACACGAAATAAATGAAACTGCTTATAGACCATTATTTTTCTAATAAAATGTGCTTATATGACAATCCATCAATGCTTTTCCCTTTGAGAGCCCTATTAACATGCCAATGGTAGTAATTGAATCTTGTATAAATGACTAAGGCTCATTTGAGGGGTGGTCTGAGGGGCACTGATCCCGACATCCCGAAATTAAAAAAAATATTCCCCGCATCCCGTAAAGACCAATCCCGAAATCCCGAGCTTATAAACACTCGATCCCGACGTCCCGAATAAGTCCTGCCTCCCTCTAATGTTACCCTACGTTAGTTTTGGCCAAATAACTTCTTTAACTTTCAACAATGAATTGTTATGCCCCATTTATGGGAATTATGTTTTCTAGTCTGTTTGTCCGTTCTTTCGTTCGTCCGTCCTTTTGTCCGACTTCAGGTTAACGTTTTCACTTCCAACAATAAATGTGTATGCCCCATGAATGGGAATTATGTTTTCTAGTCTGTTCGTCCGTCCGTCTGTCCCGCTTCAAGTTAAAGTTTTTGTCGAGGTAATTTTTGATGTAGTTGAAGTCTAACCAACTCGAAACTAGTAAATATGTTCTCTATGATATGATCTTTCTAATTTTAATGACAAATTATATATTTTATTCCATTTCACGGTCACTAAACATAGTAAATAATAGTGCCGATCTGGCATCCATATACTATGGACACATTCTTGGTTCCACATGTATTTAATAATAATACTTACTTCAATATATATGCAACTGGTATGACCCCTAAGGTAATAAATATTTCAGGAAAAAACTGTAGACAGAAAACAGTCTCTGTATATTATAGTAGTATAATCGTAGTGATAAACGCGAAAAATAATTGGAGGTATAATAGTTGTGGTTCTTAAAAACCATGATAATGAGAACGCTCTGATTGGCTTATTTATTTTTTCATTTTTGTAATCTATCATACGATTGGCTGTTCTTGTGCATGTTTAAAACCGGAAGTCTAATCAATGACTAAAAGTCAGTCCGATAACGGAAACAATATCCGGACACCTGTTTTGTCGTTTTTCTCCCGAAATAACTCAATCTGAATAATCATAAGAATGGATGAGTGACAAATGGGACTATGCATGTAACCTAAAGAACAAAGAGGCATGATGATTAATTAATTGTGGAAGGAAGAGAAGCGACACACAAAATGATGTCTTCTCGTTTAATAGTATAGATACATGTACATCTATTGGGAAATATAAATTGACATCAGATTTACACTCATGGATTTGTGTATCGAAGTAGTGTGAGCCAAAATTTGTTCCTGTGAAAAAAGTTCCAGTGGAACTAATATCACAGGAAATATGTTCTGGGAGAACTTTTTTCATAGATAATTTCAATATAATTTGTTCCATCTCTATGAAATAAGTTCCACACTTTACCTGGTGAAATAAGTACTGTGTTGGTGAAATTTGTTCCTTACCTAGTGAAATAGGTTCCAGGTTTATGAAATTTGTTCCTTACCTGGTGAAATAAGTTCTGGGTTTGTGAAATTTGTTCCTCACCTGGTAAAATAAGTTCCTAGTCTGTGAAATATGTTCCACTGGTTTAAACAGGTTATCTTATATACTGAACATTTGTCATCAATGAGTTTAAAGTTATCATTCAAGTGCATTATAAAAATAAGTATAATATATTGATAATACAATAAATGAAAAATGTAAATCATCCAAAAAGAATCTTGTGGACTATAGCAAATGTTTAATTATAAACGTAATTCATCAAAATCAAAATTAAAAATATCAAAATGACAGTTACAGTAGCATATTTATTTTGTGTTTCTTACTTTTTGGAGGTCAAACGACCCCGATGACTTCCGTACACTATATACAGAATAAATGGCAAATCATCGGCACAGACCCTGTCTATAGTATGGTCAAGCTATTTTTTTTTATTTATTGTGGTCTATTAGACAGATATTGGTAAATTTATTTTTTCACAAGGACAAATAAATACACATTTAATATTTGATTATCAAAAACATCTCCATATACAGCAAATATGACATGTTGACATGTTGCCACACATTAAAAAATGTTTTTAAAAATTGCTTTACACCTTTTGGGAAAATATTGTGTACGCGTTTTTCCAAGGGCAACTAATCTAAATGAACGACAATTCTTGCACCTGAACAACCGCTACGGTAAACCGTCAACAAAAAGATGCAAACAATTAAATCATTGAACACTGTCATCCTGAAGAATATACTATACTGTCAGTAAACAGGACACTAATGTCATTGTGATTTGCACATCTTAAAATTTTTAATTATGTTTTATATAGTATTGTCTGATTGGAGAATCTTCTGTAAAAAATACCGTCAGACATAGTGAAAAAAATATATGATAGGATATGTCTAAGACGTTACGCGCGATGTTCGTACATGTAAGCGTAACACAACGTCGCGAATATTTCGTAACGTTCAAACCGAAAATTCGACTGAAACGTTGTTTTTAAGCAAGTGCGACATTCTTGTAAGACTCGGCAAAATCGACGTGCTTTTTAACTACTTATCGAAAATTGATGTATTTCAGTTTTTTGAAAATTAAGAAAAATAACATTTAAAAAAATCATAAATTCTACCATTATAAGAGCAGTGATAAGCAAACAATTGACGTAAATTTGAGTTGAGTTCGTTTTTACGTTAAAAAATGGCGGTGCGACAAACTTGTAATTAAGCCTTTGAAAAATCGCTCATAAATTACCATATATCATGTTTCAGGATCGATATTTGTCTTTAATTCATAAAATTAAGCAAATTAACATTGATGTAGTAAATACAAATACTACACTTTTTTTTTCATTTTAGATCAATATTTTTTGATTCTCAAATCTGGAATCCAATTTTTTCCCCCGCGGGACAGATTTGCCCTTTTTAGTATGGAACGCGTTTTTTTTATCTATGACGTCATCAGAACGTCATAAAAATGCATAAAAGACTGGAGGAAACTATTCTGTTTAATATGGGAAAAACCCGTTTTTTCAAAATATTAAATAGTTTTGACGAAAATCATAGTTTAGTGGTTACAATAAATGAAATATGTTACGCGGGACAACCTAAAAATAGCCGTTTTTTTTTTTAAATGAAGCTTGTCGCATGCAGCATAAAACATAGTTTCAACAATTATTTTATTTGTTTTTTATTTAAAAAATCGTTATTTTTTAAAATACGTACAATAGCAATGAATATGATATCACGCAATTATATATCTTGGACTTGCATGCATCTTGTCAACTACACCGAATTTCCAATGAGGTACGAACATCGCGCGTAACGTCTAAGGATATTTGGGGGCACATGACAGGAACTCGCAATAATTTACTGATTTTAAGTGTTTGTGCTTTCGATTTCATATATAAATTATTTTATGTGTAACACAAAATACGCCTATTTCTTTTTTTCTATATATAAATATATACAAATGGGACTCATGGCCCATGTCTCCCTTGTTGCATATATTTCGTTATTGTATTAAATTAAGTATGTGGGGACCCGGCTAACAACTTTTAAAAAAAGCAGTGTCTGCGCGTACCCACATGCGGGTACGAATAGTCAAATTGCCATTCGTAGGCTGCGCGTACCCACATCCGGTTTTTTTGTAGAATGCTATCGGATCAGGACTTAGACGTAAAATATATACGAAATGTGACGCAATTAGTGAACAATTGATTAAAACTACTCAGAAGTTTTATAAATATTTTTCTCTAATTTTCGTCAATTTATCCCTTTCAAGTGCACCCATTATATAGAAAAAATCAACGTGTGCTTCGTTTGATCTCAGTTCTTCATTGGTTAAAATCCGATTATGACGTCGAATTTTCTTGTTTCTTGTGTTATTTGAAAATTTAACTGTCGAGACTGGATAAATATCGTATTACACTCGATGCAGTGGTAGAATCTATATGTATATACGTAATGATAAGTGAACAGGTTTTTTTTCCAGTTAATTCATATTCCTAAAATCCTCACTGTTACGGTAATCTGCATCGGATGATGATCCAGCATGCAGGGGCGGATCCAGTCATTTAAAAAAAGGGGGGGGTTCCAATTACATGTCCCCATTCAAATGCATTGATCGTCCAAAAAAAAAGGGGGTTCCAACCCCCGGAACCCCCCCCCCCCACCCCCACCCCCCCCTCTGGATCCGCGCCTGGCATGCCATACAAGAAGGAGAAAAAATGAGGGATCGAAACGAGAAGACAACGAAGTCAGGTTAACTTGTACGCATGGCTAACTCGTATTTTTTGTATGCTGCATTGTAATACACAAGTGTGTTTTTATTAAACGTACGTAACATATTCGGGTTAGTCGCACACCAGTCGTGTCCAATCCGGAACTCAAAAACCGATTCCGATATGCATTTTATTGTATAATAGATACGTCAGCAAAACCAGTGTACACATCATGCACATATTTAATCGATTTGTCATAAGGCGCTAACAACAAAACACAACGATTAAAAATAGGAAACACAACCATAAAAATAATTATGGAGGAATGGTGAGACAGTGGCGAACCTACCTCCCGGGGGGGGGGGGGGGGGGGGGGGGGGGGGGTTGGATGTGGTGTCAACGTATATTTGTTCCACCTGTTACCTGTTACCTATTCTGTATTTAACTATTTTCCACCTTTAGGCTTTACCAGATGAACCACTTCAGTTGGAAAATCCTCTTGAAGTGTAGAATCCCTTATTGTTGATTATTCACTATTGGATTATAAACATCTTCTTTATACACTTTTATACACCGCCACCACACTTATTTAAAAGTATTCAAACTGTATATACAGTCATATTTTAAAATCTAAAACTTGATAGATTCATCCACTGTTATTTCACGGTCCTTTATCTCACTTGAGTCTCTCTCCTCATCTATAGAATATATATACATCATTATGGCCAACTATTGTCCTCAGTGTAAGCCAGTACGAGTTATCGCGCATGATTTTGATTTCTTATCCATCTTATCAGTCTTTTCTCTGTGTGATATCTTAAGATATCAAGACAACATGCTGAGTTTGTACAGACAATGTTGACACTCGTAAATAATTTGACAACCCTAAGTAAACAATATTATAAATATATGACACTGTAGCATGCTAGGTTCCGCTGCATGAATACGAGTTGTATAAACTGACTTTATTTCCGAAAGATATACAATTCGATTTTACCGAATATCAAACCATGCATACTAAATAAAAAGTCGAAAAAGGACAGATATTAGATCATGATTACCAAACATATATATATTATATCTTTCGACATAAACCCGAATATGAGACAGCGTAGAATTTGAATACACAGACATAAACACAAACTCATTGCAACATTGTGCTTTTTTATCAAAAGAATAAATTCA
The DNA here is from genome assembly GCF_963676685.1 of Mytilus edulis. Taxonomy (NCBI): domain Eukaryota; kingdom Metazoa; phylum Mollusca; class Bivalvia; order Mytilida; family Mytilidae; genus Mytilus; species Mytilus edulis. The sequence continues at coordinate 13,618 of NW_027267479.1, read as the reverse complement.
GTCTTTATTTAAAGAATAAATTCAGGCTCTGCTTTTACTCTTTAGTAACCTCCCAGAATTGTTTGTTTATCAATATGTTTCAGCCATGATTTCTCAGAGGCATTTCAAAATTGGCCTTCGACACTAAATGCTTAATAGTATGTTTGCCCGTTTAATAGTACTTTTGCCCGTTTAATAGTACTTTTGCCCGCGACGATGCAGTTTGTTTACAAATCACAATTGAAAACACGCTACAGTACATAAACGTATTGTCCTTTAAATAGCTTTAATTTTGCTACATGTATGTGAAAAAAATGACGTATTAATAATGAATAAGTATAAATGTACAGCTAAATTTTCAAATTTCTTTAAAAATGTTAAGACAAAAAGTTTAACGATGTGAAAAGCAGCGTCTTCTATATAAAATAAATTTGCAGATTTTGGTACTTCTATCACACTCACTGGCTACCTATAGAACAATAGACAATTTTTCAAATTTGATTGTTTTTTTTAAAGTTTGGATGTTCCGAAGTGACAAAGTTTTTTCTAAAAAAAGATCAGTTTGCAGGTCATCTTACAATGGACACTCTATCAATACATGTTTCTCAGTTTCAAAATATTTATACACGCTTCACATGTTCGTTGATGGATGGATAGGTCTCTCACTTACAATAATGATATAGTCTTAGATTACTTTTTTTATATAGATATAAGCCAATCGAAGCACATACTAATGAAATTATGTACTGATATTCTCAAATTTTCCTAAAACCGTAAGTCCCACAGTAAAAGTGTTTACAATAATGTTCCGAGTATAATATATAAAAAATAAAAGGGGGGAATACCCTGCCCGGAAAATAACATAGATGCCAACCATTACGATTTTTGCGTAGTTTTTCCGATTTTGCGATAAAAACTACGCTGTTACGGTCAAAGTCGAATAGTTACGGATTACCAATCATTGCCGTTCAATTTTGTAAAACACGGATTTGTATCATTACTTTTTCCGTCCTGGTCCGGTATTTAGAAAACGCCAATGTAATGCTTCCGGTTCCTCTGGGTTTATCAACCTATTGTTGAGTAACTAACTGACTTCCGAAGAGGCAAACTTGCATTTTATGAAGGAGCTTTCCCCCTTTCTCTACTTCTCCTTGACAAAACGAAAATGTACGAGTCGAGAACATCTGAACAATTAATGAATGGAATACATACTACAGACAACATGTTAAACGACAAATTTTAGGGCACATCACTTTGCAACCACTCGTCAGTAATTTTTATTGGTAAATGCACGTTTATAAATGATTACTAAAAACTTTTCAAAAATACGGAAAATTTGATAGTTTGTTACTGATTGTGTCAAAAGGGGGTTGGCATCTATGAAATAATATTACTGATATGTATAGGAAAGTTTTAACCACGGATTTGACTGAACTTGACAGTGTTATCTGAAATTCACAACAGGTGATCAAATAAATGATGAAATTCGTGAACTTCATGCGGATATCTTTAGAAAACATGCTAATCGAAACAACAGGGGTCTCAGGCATCTGTTTGCATGTATAATACTAAATTTTAACGATTCCAACTATCTGATTCATTCGATAAATAAAAGAATAAAAAATTCTGCAAATACATGTACAGTATAAATGCAAGAAGATTTGGTATGAGTTGGTTTGAGTTCCAATGAGACAGCTCTCCGTAAACTTTACATTAACAGTACAATAATTAAAATAAGTTTCCTTTTTAATACAAATTTTACATAAATGTTCAAGTATAAAAATATAATATATTTCACGATAGAAACTTCTGAAAGGACGGAGACAAATTAAAATTAATTTTACTTTGTTCTACATGTTCTATGCGATTTATTTTTCTAACAGTCAAAATGATAAAAGGAGAATGTACATCACACAAGCAATAGACTAGTAAATCAGATGAGCACGTTTAAGTATCAAAATTGTTTAGTTACGGCCGCCAAAATTATTTATAAACAAACTTTTAAAAAGATATGTAAGAAAATTGCAAAAAAAAAATCATTTTAGATGGGATTTCAATTTTTTTTAATACGCTTCAAGAAAAACATCCAAAAGTCTGAGTCAATGTAGTAGTGAAAGATTTTATATTATCAAAAATAAAGAAAACTGACGGCTGGACAAAAATATTCTTTTGAATTAAAATACTAATTTACTGAATTTTTAAATTCATGATGCAAATTAAAACATTGTATTAAATGTATAAATATTTTATGTACACATAGATTAAACTTTGTTTTGTAACTTGTGAGCGATTTACTTGGTAGGACCTGGGAACAGTATATCTAATATAATACTTCCATGGACTTAGAATTTTTTTCGCAATCTTCAAACAATGACAATAACTCCAGTTTTGGATAAAAAAAGGCCCCGATTCTTTAAATTTTCTAAAATACCAAATATATACCATTGGAAAGATTATAAAGCAAAGAATATATATTTAGGCCAATGAATTTATTTCTAAAAATAGTGAAATATGTAATCATATATGAAAACTCCTTTGCAAACGTTTTTGGTTTTGAATTGTATGAAGTAATAGGGAATGAACCAGTTTTTTAAAAATGAAAATGGCTGTAACTTCTGCTATCCCGATTCAATTATAAAATATGTCATTAGAAAGCTAAGAAAATGTATTTTCTAATGTGATGCCAATGAAAAAGATATTTATTTTTGTTTACTGTCAGCTAACTAAAATTCAATATTTCCTTTAATAATCTATAGGAAATTTATCGATATCGATTGCGATCAAATTTAGCGCAATGCGCACTGCGGGTGCTGATAATAGTTGCGTATGATGTATCCACAATGCACATTGACTGTAAAACTTGCTCAACTCAGCAAATGTCTATTTCCCATTCCTTATACTTATAGATACCTAACAGAAGTTTCAATGGTAACTTTGTTATAACATGTATAAACATTGTCATAATATCTATTCCTGGTGGAACAAATATTCTATACCATGTATTCTGTTGTGAACATTTACTGTAATATTTATTCCTGTGGAAATAATATTCCAGAACATTTTTTCCTTTTGGAACTTATATTATGAAGCAAATTCTACTCCGTGACAGGGGTACCCTACACGTTCGCACCTCACACTTTCGCACCCAACATGTCCGCACCTAATTTTAAATCAAATTACAGTTGAATAGTTAGAATCATGATTGTTGTTTTATGTAAATACTGCTTGTATTTAGCTTGGTATATGAGTAAAACAATGAAGATTTTAAATGAAAAACACTAAAGATAATTGTTTTTAACAGCTTGGCACCTTTGATCTGAAACAATGAAACATAAATTTGTTTACACTAACCAAAAAATGATTACTGTAAGATTTATTCAACACTATCCATTTTGAAACAGTTTAATATTTATTCAACACCAACAAAACATTGTCTCACTGTATTTTGAGACAATGAGACAATGACAACACCTATACTTATAGGAAAACACTTGCCAAAACTTGATTTATACAAATATATTCATAATATTAAACACAAAACAAATAAAAAATTTTGCGTGAACATGTAAGGTAGGAAGGGACTTTGGGTGCCAACGTGTAGGGTGCGAAAGTGAAAGGGGGCAAACGTGATTGGGCATGAAAGGACCTGGATTCAGGGGGAGGGGGAGGCGAAAGATTTGCCAGAAAAATCCAGTTAAATTATGAATTTTCTAAATCATACAATGCAATTGAATTCTTTTTATGTAGGGCATGCTATGCCTTAAATCCTCTCCAGATGCACAGGTTTGTCTGTCTTAGAGTAAATTTTAAAATACAGCCATTTTAGCCATAGGGTCCACATGAACCTTAAAAAAGTCTTATAGTTATACATTCAAATTAGTCTATGAAATGAATGCATGATGATAAGTGTAGAGATCCTTATTCTTTTGTTACAATAAACCATCAAGGTACTGGTGTTTACTTGCCTGGTAAATATTTCAAAATAAATAATATGGAGAAATTTTTATCAAAAGACAAAACATAGATTAACAGAGATGAGATAACTATCCATTTTGTATTAAGGTGGTACCTAACACTACAGGGAGATAACTCTGTAAAATCAGCTAAACGTTTTATTTATGTTGTATTAAGGTAAAATTAAGCTTTTCAAAAATCATAATAAGTTTTTGTCAAACTGCTATATAACCAGTGTAATTTTTCTGATAAAACGGTTGGTTGAAATTTTTATATTTTTGTCAAAGGGTCAAAGTAAATACTTTGTCAAAATTTTAAGAAAATTAAACAAGCCAAATTAATTTTTGTAAAAGTGTTAAATAATAATAACTTTAAACAATGCAGTGTTTGTTTGATTCCACATGCCTGGACGCGTAGAAATTTGCCTTTGTATGCTACACTTAACCGCACCCCACTTTATAATTATATGCCATCAGAACAGGAATATATATGTGAAATAAACGTGGAATTTATTGCGGTCAGTGAATAAATTGATTACTCACAGATATTTTAAGATTTAAAATGTATTAACGTTGACTTTGTATCAAAAGTGCAATACCAATTTTTTATAAAAAAAGAGGATATGGTATGATTGCCAATGAGACAACTCTCCACAAGAGACCAAATGACACAGAAGGTAACAACTACAGGGATCTCCATGGATGAAAATTGAACGATGGAGGAACTTTCACCATCATAAACTGTATCTACGCCGTACAGTGTTGTGCGATCGAAAGTATTTCATCCCTCCACATAGGGATAGGTGAACATGCTAATTCATTGCTTTTTTAAATTATATTTATTTGAATTTTCATTATAAATACTATAAATAGAAGTATATACACTGATATATGTTTTCAATAATTGCCGTTTGTAACCCTTCAAAGGCCAAGCCCTCATGCCCCCTCCATTTCCCTTAGTCCAGAATGACCAATAGCTATCACAAAGGTCCCCATGTAGTTTTCCTGCTATTTTTGAAAATTGTTATGGGGGGTTAAAAATCATGTGGAGCTTATTTTTCACAAACACTGTCAAATTCAGAAGTCACGAACCCATTACCGGTATGGCTGGTTTGCAGCAACGACAACAACGACAAAACGAGTCGTACGGGTTATGTAAAAGGTTAAAAAGATTTGTAAAGCAAACGTTGTCAAATGAAAAGGTTTTTAATGACTTTATCTAGCAAATCGATGCTATGCAACATGCATCTTTCAGGTGGCACGGTAGTATTTCCTCGCCCCATAGGGATAATGATAGCCTTTTTAGAATTTTCACCACTTTCTAACACTGCAAAAAATTCTACATTCACAGTTAACTGAAGTACTTTCATTTTACTATTTAGAAATGAATTTGAATATGTATCATGACCTTTTACTTTTTTTGCTATATTTAAATACCTAAGGCCACTAGTGTTTTTAGGTCTTTTATGGTGCAGTGAATACAAAATTAAAAAAAATTCTCAATTCGTTTTCATCTGTATGTAAAATTATTTCATATTTTTCTACACCTGATTCACCCCTCAGTTTGGGAAAGTATGTTCAGTTGATACTGTATTTTTTGTCCAATCACACTGTTTAGATACATTAACCTAAGTAGGGTATACAAAAGAGCAACCTAAATTCTGGGAATGCAAATACTACCGTGCCACCTTCAAGTCTGAATAGAAACCGGAAACGCGGATGTATAGATTTGATTGTAAACTACGAAATGAATTCGGAATTACGATATGCTATTTCTTTACTGGAAATATTAAAAGTTTTTACTTTTTAACTTTTAAAGTAATTCTATATTATCGTTACAATACAGCAGTACTCGAGTTATTTGCGATGAAATAATAATGAGTGTTTTACATCTTATTTTGTACTTCTTAAAAAGGGGGATGCTGCTTGCGCAAGTCAAAATAAAAGCACGTGTTCGACTTGTTAAACTTTGTATCTGGATTATTAATTTATTTATTTAATCTGAATTATCATAAGCATTTGCGGAAACTTAGTTAAATAATTCGACAAATGAATCGTCTATCTTCAGATAATATTCTGTCTGGTTTGTTGATCTACCTGTACAAGCTCAGGTACAAGTGATTAGCGATATTAATCCGGATATCCCTCAGGCGTTAGAACTGTATTGGATTATACTATAAAAAACCTTGAGGGGTTAGGCAATTACATGCATTTAATTATAATGGCTAAAAAAAAATGGCGTCAGGTTATAAAAACGATCGCAGTTTTGTACGATGGTGGAAGACAATTGAACGATGGCGTGAGTCATTTGACGATGGCGCAAGACATTTGAAGGATGGCGGGGCGCCATCGTTAAACAGGCCATGGAGATCCCTGAACTATAGGTCACCATATTGCCTTCATCAATGAGCAAAGCCCCATAACTCATAGTAAGGTATAAAATTTAGTATGCAAGTTACCTATTGCAGGTTAACAAAAATATGTATGGAAAGTATATATAATTGTTTGAAAATTTAGTTGCCATAAGAACCCTATAAATCATGTGTACACATGTATAAGTGTAAGTTCAGTAATTTATTATTTATTAATTAGAGACTGACATTGTTTTTGCAATACATAACGTCACATTGGACCTTGATTTGAGAATGAGACGTCAGATTTTGACGTCGATTAGAGGCTGGATGTCTATCTGAGTCTAACAAATATAAATAAATCTAAATTGCATTTATTTGTAGTTGTTTAAGATAATTTTGTTTCTGTTTTGATTTTTTTTTTAGAAAATTACTTTCACAACAACTTTAGTTATGTGCAAAATCTGGTTCCTGGAAAATTCAGTATACAGTTCCAAACTTCTATCAGGTTAACACCTTCATTTACATGTACTACATTTATGTGTCTAGTACATAAGTTTTGCTCTCTAACCAATCTCAGCAACAACAATAAAGATACAATAAATGTTGATACATTTTGTAACACATACAATGTACATTGTTTTCTATTTGAATAGGAATAGCACAGGTGGTTTTGTTTCATCTGAAAAAGCAGTTAAAGACCTCATTGTTGAGTTTGAACTTAAAACAAGTTCTAAATTTATTGTGTTTAAAAAGGATAACTTGTTTGGGAAAGAAAATGGCTTAGGTATGTATACAACATTCATACATGGTAAGATTTAACATGTTTATGCTTTTGTTGCCACAATTTATAATTTTTCTGTCTAAAAAATTCTCAACACACAAGTGCTTTCTTTACAAATTTCATATCTCATCCTTGTAAATGGACAACAGTTGACCCATCCACTGCCATTTACCTCCGATATTGTCAATATAATTTTTCATCTGCGGTTTTATTTATAGGAACTTATCATTACTGCATGTCGCATTATAAAGAAAAAGACTTTATCACAAAACGATCCCGTGATTTTTTATAGTATAGTCACTACATATTATTGCTTACAAAACTCATTTAATTTTTTTTTGATTTTCTGCTATCCCTATACAAGAGGTTTATTAATGGATCACCTTTTCCTTTCATAAATTTGTGCCATTCATATTTACTGTGCATGGTTGGATTTACCAGACAAATACATTACCGATATAAACAGGGACCGGTATAAACAGGGATGACCAACTTGTTTTGTCGATTTTAATGTGTTATTATTGCAAATAAGGTGAATATAACACAAAGTCTATATTATATGTTTTTTTTTTAATTTAAGAAAATAGCTTATGGTGAAACAATAACCACTCCATAAAGTCAGCTACATGACAAGATGTGAAACCATTGATTCAAAGAAATTTATCACATTATAAAAATAAATCTTAAACAGATGTATATGAAATACAGCATCAATTTTATTTAATTTGACTTTGAGGTGTTAAATCGTGAAGATTGTTTAACTTATTTGCATATATTCACCATGCTTACATGTTTATTTTATAGAAAGCAACAGTATTGATGTAATAGTTCAACATATAAATTTCAACCAGAACAGACTGTTTACATAACATGGTTTATTGGTTAAATTCGGTAAAATAACAAACCGCCAAAAATTATCCACTTTATTAGGTCTTTCCACTTTTCTGTGGAAAGACCTATTGTTTTTCTTCTGATTATTTTTTTTTTCTTCCGCCAAATTTTTTTCTTGAGATAAACATTTGTTTCGCAATATGTCGCTTAGATATTTGGTATATGATATCGAACAGTTTATGCACTTTTGAAATTTACCCTGCGTAACCGAATACTTTTCTTTGTAGGAGTTATCTCCCCAAACACTGTTTTCCTTGTGATCACAACTCCTTCGCAACCGTAAAAGATTACGACAAATTTATTTTATAAAATTGCTCGTTATATCCTTAACATGATTTGTCCAATTTCGACCGAAGCAATATGAACGCTCCATATGAGAGTTATTTCCCTTTTTGTATTTGAAATTTTGAAATGTATTTTAAACTGGAACACCATAAGTGATAGAGACCTAGGATCTTTTGATTTGAGGTCCTTGGTCCAAAAAAGTGAAAAAATTAGGTCAAGGTCAAAGGTCAAGGTCATATTCTAATTTTTGAATTTGTCTTATTTTCACTCATTTTCATTAACCTTATAAGATATCGACAAATTATTTTTACTAAATTGTTAGTTGCGACATGTCGTAACATAATAATTTTGGTTGAAAGGGTGCGTAGACAATAAATGGGAGTTTTAGCCCTATCATATCTAAAATTATGCGTTAAGTGATATAACTTATTTACCATACATATTAGAGACCTAGGGTCTTTTGATTTGAGATCCTCAGTTTGTGACCTTGAAATTGATGTCAAGGTCAAAGGTCAAGGTCATATTCTAAATTTTTGATTTTAGCTTATTTTCACTCATTTTCATTAACCTTATAAGATATCGACAAATTATTTTTACTAAATTGTTCGTTGCGACATGTCGTAGCATAATAATTTTGGTTGAAAGGGTGCATAGACTATAAATGGGAGTTTTAGCCCCTATCATATCTAAAATTATGCGTAAAGTGATATAACTTATTTACCATACAAATTAGAGACCTAGGGTCTTTTGATTTGAGATCCTCAGTTTGTGACCTTGAAATTGAGGTCAAGGTCATATTCTAAATTTTTGGTTTTGGCTTATTTTCACTCATTTTCATTAACCTTATAAGATATCGACAAATTATTTTTACTAAATTGTTAGTTGCGACATGTCATAGCTTAATAATTTTGGTTGAAAGGGTGCGTAGTCAATAAACGGGAGTTTTAGCCTCTATCATATCTAAAATTATGCGTAAAGTGATATAACTTATTTACCATACATATTAGAGACCTAGGGTCTTTTGATTTGAGATCCTCAGTTTGTGACCTTGAAATTGAGGTCAAGGTCATAGGTAAATTTGACGTTCTAGATTATGACCTTTGCTTAAAATTCATATCTTTACATCATAAAGCCATTGACATTTTAGACTAATTTTTAATATTTTAATATCAAAATAGACGTTTACTGGTGGAAAGACCTTCAATTGTTCTCTGAACAATTGGTTTTTAATTTTCATGGTATTTATTTGTTTGTTTTTTTACTGGAAGTATTTATACCTTTTTGTTGACTATGTTACAATCAAATACTGTATTGATATATTTTAGATTTGCAAAATATAACAAGTGATGTGAGGTGGAGAGATACGCAAAAAGATGCAGTGCCGCTCATCCCCTATGACAGAATCCCATTTTTTATTCTTGGAAAAAAAAAATGGGATTGTCATCAAGGCAGACAAAGGAACAAGAGTTCTATTGAAAGAAACAGAAAGAGATTAGAAGAAACAGTATACATATTATTTGATTGTTTTTCATAATTGAACATGATTGAACTTTAACCACTTTATATCTAGAAATATCAAATCCATTTGCATATTGCCAATGATTGTTAATACAGGTGCATTTATAGATATTCCAGATGAGCAAAACATTTTATAAGTTACCCAACCCTACTTTATTTTGATAAATGTTCATGCTTTATGGTTCTTTTTTGTACATCTTTAATTGTGGGGACGCAATTGTTATGTATGCTTTTGTTTGAATGTCCTTCTGTATTTTAACATTTCTTACAATAACTAAAATTTGAAATTTCAATGACTAACGAAGCTTCCTTTTGACTTTCAAAATCACAGATTTTGGACTTTTTAACAGTCATATTTAAGGCAATATTTAAATGCTGAAGAATATCCTCATGCAAGTTTTTCTAAAAAACTTGTTAATGATAGATGTCTTTTAAATATTTCATTTTAATCTCACCACAATTTCACTATACCTGTGACAGGGTATGTGCTCATAATATTGATTATGTTATATTTACAGGGAGACCATGACTTCAAGAAAAGAAGGAAACAGATTCAAATCACAAAAAAGAAAAATTGTCCTGTACAAATCAGAGTTAGGGCATATAGTTAAGTTTCCATATTTTAAGGTATAGAATTTCATGTCAAGCTCAACCTATAATTTTTTACTTTTTATACATTATGACTTGAAGGAGAGTTGTCTCATTGACACTCAAACCACATCTTCTTATTTATATCAAGTATTTTCATTCATTTTTTGTTTATGTAAGCAAGACACTTTATTTTTTATTGTTTTCTTTAATGCAAAAATCTGTAATTAGTTACCAATATCTAATTTTCTGCGTTTAATATTCATTACAATATGAAATATTTAAATATCATCAATGAATAAGTTGGTTATAATATGAAGTAGAAAAAAAATACATGGCAGTTTATCCTTTGCCAATTTTTTAAAATATCAACAATTGGGACATAATGGGATTAAAAAAAAGTTTTGTTTTTTACTTAAGTACACTGTGATGGCTTGTAATGGAATACTGCCTCTGCATTACTCTCAGAGTTTCTGCCTTACTGTGAATATGTTAAGCATGATAAGTTAATAATTTAAAACTATTTATTATGCTAAATACTATCTGTCTTTAAGATTGATAAAGAAAATGAAGAAGACAAGCATGAGAGGGATCGTCTTTCTAACAAGCTTAAAGAATGTATTAAAAATCAGCAAGAGGTACAAATGTGTCATCAATACCATGTTTACTTACCAAATGAAGATCACACAAACCATTTTATTGGAGAGGTAAACTTATAAATGCTTTTAACACAGTGGCCTATTATTTAACACTTTTTCATCTAGTCAGGTGAACTGTTGCAATATTTTTGGTATCTACTGCTACTTGGCTGAATTTAGAAAAATTAATAGCTCATATCAATTCAGGTTGATAAATCTATTTGTCTAGAACCATTGGGCAATCCAATATCAGTCAAAACCTGTATTTGGTGCAAGATTTTAATTTATACTATCATGGCAACTGTTCCTGTGTGTATGCAATGCAATGCAAAAAAAATAATACTCAAACTGATTGTGATGCCTCTGCTGGTGGACTGTTAGTCCCCAAGGTATCACCAGCCCAGTAGCCAGTACTCCGGTACTGGCATGAAAATACAGATTTTTTGTGTTATTAAATTTGCTGTTACAAATTGTTAAAAATTATTATAAATTAAGGAATGTATCTCCTTCATGCAAAGCTCTGATTCCTTTCACAGATTTGGCTATACTTTTTGGAACTTTTGGTTTATAGCTCTTCATCTTTTATATAAGTTTTTGGATTTTGCATATTTGGCCACGAGCATCACTGAAGAGACATGTGTATTGTTGAAATGTGCATCTGGTGCAGAAAATTTGGTACTGTTAATGTTATTGTAGACATAATTCTCTCAAGACTTAAAGAAATAAAAGAAAAACTAACCAAATTTAACAAAATTTATTGAAATATATAATGTAACCATAACAGCAACTATTTCTAGTAGTAGTGGTATTGAAATTTATGCATATCAGTGCAAATTCATATCCGATACATTGTTTTTCTGTTTTAGGCAGCTTGCTTGATTCAGCCAGTTGATGAGGGAGTAAAAAAATTCATTCAAGGAATGGTTTTTGAGCAAATATTCATAGCACAAGGCAGATGAAATTGATGGTGGAAATGTATGTACGGCAAATGTTCCAAAATTCCACTTTGCCTCAAAAAACAAACAAACGGTTCTGGCCCTCATCAAAAGATGTACAGAATCATATTGTGTTTGCCCTAATGAGGCAAAGAAACAGTACTGTGGATCAGGTAGAATTTCTTAGAGATTTGTTTTTCAGAAACATAGTTTCACCTTCATAAAAAAAAAATTAAAAAAATTGATGAATATACTATTGAACATATGCTTTACATTTCATGGCTTTGTTGTTCTGCTAGAAAATCTCTGAATACCACAAAATAGTTATAAAGAAACTTTCTTGTTTTGTCATATGTCACATAATTGATTTCTACTCCTCATTTACCACCTATTTTGTACAAATTAAACTGACTACCTATGAACCACTTTTTAATTTTAGGTAAAAATATTTCTTTTTAATTTAGGTTGTAGTGAAAGAATTGGTAAACAAATGGAAAATGAAAACAGTGATGACAAGTTCCATCTAAGATTAAAAGAAGACTTAGATACAGAACCAGATTTAAATGGTTAACAGTAAAAAAAAAATTAAAAAATAGTGTTTGTGTGTCTTTGAAGTTTATTCTCCCACTAAATACAATATATATATGCCTTTTATAAAGTGTTTGAATACCTTCAAAGGCCCAATATTTTTTAACTGGATCAGACCTGAATGTTAATTAAATGAAAGAAGATAAAAGAGAGGGAAAGATACCAGAAGGACAGTCAAACTCAAAGATAAAAAATAAACTTGACAACGTCATGGCTAAAAAAAGAAAAACACAAACACAAATATAAGTACATAAAACACAACATAAAAAACTAAAGACTAAGCCACACGAACCCCACCAAAAACTGGTGGTGATCTCAGGTGCTCTCGAGCAAGCAGATACTTGAGAGACAAAAGAGATACTTGATTCAGTTTTGGGAACATTTGTCAAAATATAAGATAGATAATAGATAATAGATAAAGATATTTGCATATTAAAAGAAGATATGAATTAGCAGTAAACCATGTATTCCATGACACAGACAGAGTCCCATGTAAAAAACATCATTAAATCTTAAGATTATTATAATATGAATAATGAATGAAAACAAAGAGCTTTAAAGGATTTTCATTATTTTTTTTAATCATACTGTATTATACATGTTATAGGAATAGATCCATATCAAAATCAAAACAGTGAAGAGGATGATGATGTACGATTAGGTGACCAGCTTGCCAGTTCTCTATATGGCTCACGTAAAAAGTTCCTTTTCATTCATCAAAATAGTTCTCAAAGAAGACTGCTGCAGAGATATGGCAATGATATTTGTCTTTTAGATGCCACATACCGCACAACAAAGTATGCATTGCCATTATTCTTTCTCTGTGTTCCAACAAATGTAAACTACTTTGTAGCTGCTATGTTTATTGTTGAAACTGAAGACAGTGCTTCAATAAAAGAGGCATTATCAAAATTGAAAGAATGGAATCCTGACTGGAATCCAGCTTTTTTTATGTGTGACCATGCTCAGGAAGAGATCAACTCACTTGAAGAAGAATTTCCAGGTAGTATCTTTAGATTAATGAAATTTGTTTCTTTAACATTGAGTTCATTTATAGTCTTGGGGAGACGTATTGAAAATGCAAGTCAAATATTTTGTGGTTTATTTG
>NW_027267478.1:17500-20559 GCF_963676685.1 Mytilus edulis | reverse complement strand
CAACCAACCAACCAATCAATCAATCAATGCATGTTTCCGTTTCATGTGTTAAATACGGGATCCAAGATGTTTTTTTCGCTTGTTTAAATTGAGCCTATCTAACGTGTTTAACCAGCCAACGTGTTTAACCAACATGTTTAACCAACGTGTTTAACCAACCAACCAACCAATCAACCAATCAATGCATGTTTCCGTTTCATGTGTTAAATACGGGATCCAAGATGGTTTTTTTTCGCTTGTTAAAATTGAGCCTATCAAACGTGTTTAAACTACGTGTTTAACCAGCATGTTTAACCAACGTATTTAATCAACCAACCAACCAACCAACCAACCAACCAACCAACTAACTAACCAACCAACCAATAAATCAATGCATGTTTCCGTTTCATGTGTTAAATACGGGATCCAAGATGGTTTTTTTTCGCTTGTTTAAATTGAGCCTATCAAACGTGTTTAACCAGCCAACGTGTTTAACCAACATGTTTAACCAACGTGTTTAACCAACCAACCAACCAACCAACCAACCAACCAACCAACCAACCAACCAACCAATCAACCAATCAATGCATGTTTCCGTTTCATGTGTTAAATACGGGATCCAAGATGTTTTTTTTTCGCTTGTTTAAATTGAGCCTCTCCAACGTGTTTAACCAGCCAACGTGTTTAACCAACGTGTTCAATCAACATGTTTAACCAACGTATTCAATCAACCAACCAACCAACCAACCAACCAACTAACTAACCAACCAACCAATAAATCAATGCATGTTTTCCGTTTCATGTGTTAAATACGGGATCCAAGATGGTTTTTTTTCGCTTGTTTAAATTGAGCCTATCAAACGTGTTTAACCAGCCAACGTGTTTAACCAACATGTTTAACCAACGTGTTTAACCAACCAACCAACCAACCAACTAACTAACCAACCAACCAATAAATCAATGCATGTTTCCGTTTCATGTGTTAAATACGGGATCCAAGATGGTTTTTTTTTCGCTTGTTTAAATGAGCCTATCAAACGTGTTTAACCAGCCAACGTGTTTAACCAACATGTTTAACCAACGTGTTTAACCAACCAACCAACCAACCAACCAACCAACCAATCAACCAATCAATGCATGTTTCCGTTTCATGTGTTAAATACGGGATCCAAGATGTTTTTTTTCGCTTGTTTAAATTGAGCCTCTCCAACGTGTTTAACCAGCCAACGTGTTTAACCAACGTGTTCAATCAACATGTTTAACTAACGTGTTTAACCAACCAACCAACCAATCAATCACTTAATGTATGTTTCCGTGTCATGCGTTTAATACGGGATGCAAGGTCTCTTGAGGTTTTTTTTCCCTTGTTCTAAGTGACCCTATCAAACGTGTTTAATCAACCAACCAACAAACCAACCAACCAACCAATCAATCAACCAACTAATCAATCAATCAATATGTATGACTGTTTATTTATGACAGTATATTGAAGGAACAAACTCAATTATTCAAGAAAATTTTTATTTTATTATTGTTCTTACGTCTCTTCTGAAAAAAAATCCACATATTCTCTGAAACTACAAGTCCAATCGACCTGAAAATTTGCAGTCAGCAGGGCATACATGTACTGAAGGTTCATAAAAAAACTGTTTGCAGATATCTCTCAAGACTTTTCCTAGAAAAAAGAAATGGCAATGCAGTAAAAATCGCTTGCTAGGTCCGTCAATCTCAGTAAAAACCTACAATAAAATGTCCGCTCCGAGATTGAAATACTAATCTGTGTTACAAACAGGTGCTGAAAAATGTACATTATCAGAAAATAATCCTTAAATGTGTTTTAAAGTTACACCGGATCGATTAAATCCAAAACATGCACTGCTGCTGAACTGTGATCAAAATGTCAATTTCCTACAATGACAAAAGAAATTACATTGTGTACATTCCATCTCTATAGATGTTGTCTGTTCAAAGTCCCGACCTAAAAAGAAATAAAAAGACTAAGTTTTTCTTAATATAAACCCGCGTCACGTGATGTCTCCTCAATCTTGCGCGCGCGCTGTATCTAAAATAAAAGAAAAAACTTTCCAAACTAAACATGAAACTTCTCCGGTAACATAATAATATAGACCCCATACCAAAGCAAACAAACAAACAAATAAACAAATACCCCCCCCCCCCCTTTTTTCCAAATCAATCAATAAAAAAAATCAATTATCCATTCATCATAGGGGAAAGACTGCCTAACAATTGTTTTTGAAAACAATTGCTTTATATTTATTAAGTCTTTCCACTTTTCTGTGGAAAGACTTATTGTATTTGTTCTGATTATTATTATTATTATTATTATTTTTTTTTTTTTTCCGCCAACTTTTGTTCTTGCGATAAATGTTTGTTTCGCAATATGTCGCTTAGATATTTCTCATATTGTATCGTATAGTTTATGCGCTTTTAAATTTCACCCTGCTGAGCCGAACCATTTTCTTTGTAAGAGTTATCTCCCTATTCACTGTTTATAATCAGAGTGTATCTCCTCTGTAACAAAAAAAGATATCGACAAAATTTCTTTTACACATTGTTCGTTACATCCTCAGAAAGTTTTGGCGTATTTTGATCGAAGCGATTCGATGAAATTTTATAGGAGTTATCTACCTTTACGGAATAAATTTGTCGGTATGTTTTTTAAACTCCTAAACCGTTAACCGCATAACCCTGGAATGTTTTTATTTGAGTCCCCTGGGTCCTAACTTAGAAAATTAGGTCAAGGTCAAAGGTCAAGGTCATATTTTAGATTTTTATAAGTTTTTCATTTCCCTATAATTCTTGAACGGTTATAGATACAAAAAAATTAAGCAGTGAAAAATGCTTGGTACTTTAAGGGGCAACTTTTTTCCGTTATGACTATATTGATTTTACCATCATATAAGGGACATTACTCCCATCGATGGTTTTTAAAAAGCCATTTTTAGGCAAAACTCTTAAACAAAAGGTCCTTGACCCATAGGGTCTTTTGCAATGACCTTGTGGAGCAATGACCTTGACGAAGGTCACAAGGTCAAAGGTCAAGGTCATCAAATTATGTG